>NC_086449.1:516927276-517227276 GCF_028390025.1 Pseudophryne corroboree
TGACGGGAGCTTGTAGCTATATATTTTAAAGCAGAAATGTTTGAGTCACCTGATGTTTCAGCACTAAAATGTACACTATGTCCACTCGAATAACAAGTCTTGTCATGTAACGAACATACTGTAGCAACAAATTTTCGCAACATAGTGCTGGATGAATAAATGTCAATTTCATCTTGATATGGCGCTCAGTTATCTCATCTGCATACTGCTTTAGATAGGATTTTCTGAGAATTTCAAATGTGTTCCTTTGTCACTTTCTGAACAGAACAGAGATGCCAGAAATACACTCAAAAAACTCATAAAGAACACTGATGTCTGTTCTAGTACATGCGTGTCATACAGGAATAGACTGATTATACTGGAAACAGTACATGCAAAGGATTTACATCTGCTTATAAAACATAATTCAGTATTGTAGTTATGATGTAGCAATGCTCATCTTGCAGTAAAGTGGCTTGCTGCATCCTGGCATGCTGCATGGCGTGCTGGGCTGTGACTATTTGCAGCCGGCAATCACTCCATGTTATGCACACCAGTGCCTGCAGGAAAGTACTAGTGTCAGAACTGTTATGCACTCCAGTGTCTGCAGGAATGTACTGGTGTTTGAACTGTTATGCAAAACAAATGGACTCACAGACAAACTGGGGAATATGACATAACGTACACAGAAGGTGATAGGGTAACAAAATACACACACAGTGAACAGAGAAGCCCAGAGGCTAAGGAACTGGGTATCTCCCTTGTATTAGAACTGCTCAGATGTAAAAAGCAAGATGTTGTGTTTTAATACGTAGAGAACCCGAAATGCTGTTGCTAAGGGCAACAGCAAAACCCTAAAGGGTTACCAACGGGTGTGGCAGTAAACTCCTTGGTCAGAGATGGAATGATAGACACAAGGAGAGCCTCCACAATCCTGATTCTCACTTGCAGTGCACAGGTTTAAGCTTACTGCCACTAAACTGACCCCTGACACCTAGCACAGTGAGACAGGATTAGACAGGCAAGTGTTAGAATACAGCCGCAAACTTGCTAAGTTCACAGAGTAATAACAGAACCCCAGCAAGCTAAACGACTGACTCCAGTCTTACTGCTAGGTCTGGATTGGCAGAGTGTAATACCAAATCCCCAGGCCTATTTGCAGTAAGCAACAAACAAATACAAAGCTACACAGTACTGGCTAACTTTCATGAACTGACTAACCAACAGAGATTCAGCAGCATCTGCTTACCCTGAAAAGAGGCCTTATAAAGCAGGTGCTGTCCACGCCCCATTCAGACCTCACAGACTGTGAGCACAAAAACCAGCACCGGATCCCCTGCCGTGCACAGAGCCTATAACCACTGCACAGCAAAAGACCCGAACCGGAGTATCAGCTGCGCTCAGGTTACTCCACTAGCACTTGTCTCCCGGTTGTCATGACGACGTGGCAGCACAGGGCAGGAGACCCTAACAGTACCCCCCCTCTGACGAGGGGTCAAAGAACCCCTACCACCGGGTTTATCGGGGAACTGCGAGAAGAAAGAGCGTATCAGTCTGGGGGCATGAAGATCACAACTGCGCACCCACGACCGCTCCTCCGGGCCATACCCCTTCCAGTGCACCAAAAATGACAGCCGACCCCGAACCACCTTGGAGTCAAGAATCCTTTCAACAACAAACTCCCTCTGGCCACGTATCAGAAGAGGGGAAGGTCTTCCACTGGAAGAAGGATTACTAATCGCCCGTTTTAAAAGGGAACAATGAAATGTTTTATTGATACCCAAAGAACGGGGCAGATCTAACTGAAATGCCACCGGATTGATAACCCTGGTGATCTTATAAGGGCCGATGAACCGGGGCCCTAACTTATGAGATGGCTGTCTCAACTTCAAATTCTTGGTAGACAACCAGACGAAGTCTCCTAATTTGAAGCTGCAGGGTCTTTTCCGCTTATCAAAAACCCTTTTGGTCACTAATGACACAGACACAAGGGCTTTCTTCACTTTCCGCCAAATACCTCTAAGGACCGAAACCACAGAGGAACCACCAGGCGTGGAGTCCAGGGGGTCAAAAGAATTGGCCTTAGGATGATGCCCATACACACAAAGGAAGGGAGAGATCCCTGTAGCAGAGTGAGCCGCGTTGTTATAGGCAAACTCCGCCATGGACAGATGAGCAACCCAGTCAGTCTGACACTTGGAGACATAACACCTGAGGAACTGCTCCAAGGACTGGTTCACCCTTTCAGTCTGCCCATTAGACTGCGGATGGTAGCCTGACGACAAGCTGACAGAAATCTGGAGATCGGAACAAAATGCCCTCCAGAATTTGGCCACAAACTGGGATCCGCGGTCAGAGACCACATCAAGTGGCAACCCGTGGAGACGCACAACATGCAGCATAAATAATTCAGACAGGCGTCTGGCTGATGGCAGCCCAACCAGTGGAACGAAGTGCGCCATCTTCGAAAACCTGTCAACGACAACCCAGATGGCTGTCATCCCCGAGGATTTGGGCAAGTCCACCACAAAATCCATTGAAATGTGGGTCCATGGCTAAGATGGGATAGAGAGTGGATGTAATGGGCCAACAGGAACCCCTCTAGGAGTCTTATTTCGGGCACAGATGTCACATGCCCGAACCCACTGATCCACATCCTTAGCCACCGAGGGCCACCACACCGCCCTAGATAGCAACTCCCGAGTTCTGGCAATACCCGGGTGACCTGCCGACTTCTTGGCATGGAATTCCAGGAACACTCGCTGTCTTAACCTAGGAGGCACAAACAAAAGACCTACCGGAAGGTCTGGAGGAGCCTGCTCCTGTGCTCTAAGGACTAATGATAAGAGGTCCTGGGTAATGCCCACTTTAATACATGATGGGGAAACAATGGGCAACGGCTCCTCGGTGGTCTCCTGGATTGGAGCAAAACTCCGCGAGAGCGCATCAGCCTTGATGTTTTTTGACCCAGGGCGATATGTTATCAAAAAATTAAAGCGAGCAAAAAACAAAGCCCATCGTGCCTGCCTGGCATTGAGACGCTTCGCTGACTCTAAATATGCCAGATTCTTATGGTCAGTGAGAATTGAGACCACAAACTTAGCCCCCTCAAGCCAGTGTCTCCACTCCTCGAGTGCATCCTTAATAGCCAACAATTCCCGGTTACCCACGTCATAATTCATCTCGGCAGGCGAAAATTTACGGGAAAAGTAAGCACAGGGATGAAGGCGATTATCAGACACTCCCATCTGAGAAAGCACTGCCCCAATACCCATCTCAGAGGCATCCACCTCCACCACAAAAGGACGCTCTGGATCTGGGTGTCGCAGCACCTTGGCCGAAACAAATGCCCTTTTGAGACGGGCAAAAGCCGCTTTAGCCTCACAAGACCAGTGAGCAACATCCGCCCCTTTCTTAGTGAGTGCCACCAAGGGCGCCACTATAGACGAAAATCCAGCGATAAATCGTCTATAAAAATTCGCAAAGCCCAGGAAACGCTGAAGCGCCTTCAAACTAGTGGGCTGCACCCAATCCAGGACTGCCTGTACCTTGGAACCCTCCATTTGGAAACCTTCTGGGGAGATAATATATCCTAGAAATGCGATTTGCTGAACTTCAAATTCGCACTTCTCCAGCTTCGCCCCAAGCCGGTGGTCTCTGAGTTTCTGGAGGACTAAGCGTACATGCTTCCGATGTTCCTCCAGGGAATGGGAGAAGATTAGGATGTCATCTAAGTATACAACTAAGAATCTATCCAAATATTCCCTGAGCACATCATTCATGAAATCCTGGAAGACTGCCGGGGCATTACAGAGCCCAAAAGGCATCACCAAATATTCATAATGCCCTGAGTGGGTATTAAAGGCAGTCTTCCATTCATCCCCCTCTCTTATTCGGATTAGATTGTACGCACCGCGTAGGTCAATCTTAGAAAAAATGGTGGCAGTACGAAGCTGGTCAAACAAGACCGAAATGAGAGGCAGTGGGTATGAGTTTTTAATCGTGATACGGTTCAATTCCCTGAAGTCGATGCAGGGTCGCAACGAACCGTCCTTTTTACCCACGAAGAAGAACCCCGACCCAACTGGAGACTGTGAAGGTCTGATAAATCCCTTAGCCAAGTTCTCCTGAATGTACTCTGCCATAGCCTGAGTCTCAGGACGTGACAGGGAGTACAACCTGCTCTTGGGAAGCTTAGCATTTGGCAACAAATCAATGGCACAGTCATAGGGGCGATGGGGAGGTAGTACCTCTGCAACTTTTTTGGAGAACACGTCCGCAAAATCTGCATAACACCCTGGCAATCCTGGCAAACTTAGCTGCGAGAGCCTGACTGGAAGGCTCAAGCAACTCCTGAAACAATCAGTACCCCAACTAAGAATCTCCCCAGAGACCCAGTCAAATTGAGGATTGTGGGCCCTTAACCAGGGTAACCCCAACACCAATGGGGCAAAAGTACAGACAGTCACATAAAAGGACAATTTTTCAGAGTGTGTGGCTCCAATAAACAAAGAAATCTGGCTAGTGCAAGAGGTAATTTTACCTTGGGATAATGGTTCCCCGTTTAACCCACAAATCTCAATTTCCGATGCCAAGGGTACTAAGGGAACAGAGTGTTTTAGGGCGAATTGGCGGTCCATAAAAACCCCGTCGGCCCCACTGTCCACAAAGGCCTCAGTCTTGACAGTTTGACCGAGGATCTTCAAGGTCACCGGAATGATAAAAGTCTTCTTGGGAAATTCTGACTTCTGGCCTGACAGGATATTTCCCATCACCCTCAGGCCCTGAAGTTTTCCGGCTTTTCTGGGCATGAAACTACCACATGACCTTTATTCCCACAGTACAAACACAACCCCTGCTGTCTCCTCCGCGTCTTCTCACGCGAGGAGAGGCGGGTAGCCCCAATCTGCATAGGCTCCTCAGAAAATTCCTCAGAGTCTGAGGTTCCCTTGGGAAGGAAGGAAATCTCAGTCTCCCTTTCAAGCCTACGCTCTCTCAGCCGTCTATCCACCCGGATGGATAACTGCATGAGCTGATCCAAGCTATCAGGCAAGGGATATTGTACCAGTTGGTCCTTTATCTGGTTAGAAAGACCTCTTCGGTACTGGTGTCTCAGGGCTGGGTCATTCCACTGGGTATCATGGGCCAACCTCCGAAACTCCGTACAGTAAACCTCAACTGGCCTTCGCCCTTGCTTAAGGATCGAAATCTGAGCCTCGGCTGAGGCCGTCTTGTCAGGGTCATCATACAACATGCCCAGTGCCGTAAAAAAAGCATCAACACTTTTAAGCGACGGACAGTCAGGCTGCAACCCATATGCCCAGACCTGTGGGTCTCCTTGTAGCAAGGAAATCACTATGCCCACCCGCTGAATCTCCGACCCAGAAGACTGAGGCCTAAGCCGGAAGTATAGCTTGCAGCTCTCCTTGAAACAAAAGAACTGCGAGCGATCTCCAGAAAAACGATCCGGGAGATTTACTTTCGGCTCCTTAACCCCTGCAGGTGCTGCTGCTGCGGGAGCTCCGCCAGCAGCCTGGGAGGTGTGCATTTTAATGGACAAATCATTAAATTGTCGAGTCAGGACCTGCACCTGATCGACCACCTGTTGCAACGTATTTTGAGGGGTATGCTCCATATTCCCACAAAATTTCAACAGGAGTATTAGGCTGCTGAATATGTTATGCACACCAGTGCCTGCAGGAAAGTACTAGTGTCAGAACTGTTATGCACTCCAGTGTCTGCAGGAATGTACTGGTGTTTGAACTGTTATGCAAAACAAATGGACTCACAGACAAACTGGGGAATATGACATAACGTACACAGAAGGTGATAGGGTAACAAAATACACACACAGTGAACAGAGAAGCCCAGAGGCTAAGGAACTGGGTATCTCCCTTGTATTAGAACTGCTCAGATGTAAAAAGCAAGATGTTGTGTTTTAATACGTAGAGAACCCGAAATGCTGTTGCTAAGGGCAACAGCAAAACCCTAAAGGGTTACCAACGGGTGTGGCAGTAAACTCCTTGGTCAGAGATGGAATGATAGACACAAGGAGAGCCTCCACAATCCTGATTCTCACTTGCAGTGCACAGGTTTAAGCTTACTGCCACTAAACTGACCCCTGACACCTAGCACAGTGAGACAGGATTAGACAGGCAAGTGTTAGAATACAGCCGCAAACTTGCTAAGTTCACAGAGTAATAACAGAACCCCAGCAAGCTAAACGACTGACTCCAGTCTTACTGCTAGGTCTGGATTGGCAGAGTGTAATACCAAATCCCCAGGCCTATTTGCAGTAAGCAACAAACAAATACAAAGCTACACAGTACTGGCTAACTTTCATGAACTGACTAACCAACAGAGATTCAGCAGCATCTGCTTACCCTGAAAAGAGGCCTTATAAAGCAGGTGCTGTCCACGCCCCACTCAGACCTCACAGACTGTGAGCACAAAAACCAGCACCGGATCCCCTGCCGTGCACAGAGCCTATAACCACTGCACAGCAAAAGACCCGAACCGGAGTATCAGCTGCGCTCAGGTTACTCCACTAGCACTTGTCTCCCGGTTGTCATGACGATGTGGCAGCACAGGGCAGGAGACCCTAACACTCCATTAGGAATTAATGGAGCGATCGCCAGCTACAAATAGGTGCAGCCTGGCATGCCATGCAGCAAGCTGTGTTTCAGCATGCTGCATCGCACCAAAGATGTATGTCTACCAGTGCCATAACTAGGGATTTTAGCGCTGTGTGCAAGAAACAGCATTGGCGCCCCCCACCCCCTATGCAAGACAGGGGCAGTGCGCGCCATAGGCGCACAAAAAATATATAGTGGCCACAAAATAATGCCAATTCATACTACGGTGCACAGTAGTCTCCATTATTCAAATGACACCGCACAGTAGCGCTATTATACCAGGTAGAGCCCCTTTTACACATTACGTCAGACAGTTACCCTTTTTACACATTATGGCAGACAGTGTCCCCCTTTTTACACATTGCAGCAGACAGCGTCCCCCTTTTTACACATTCCGTCAGACAGCGTCCCCCTTTTTACACATTACGGCAGACAGCGTCCCCTTTTTACACATTACGGCAGACAGCGTCCCCCTTTTTACACATTATGGCAGACAGTCCCCCTTTTTACACATTACGGCAGACAGTGTCCCCTTTTTACACATTACGGCAGACAGCGTTCCCCTTTTTACACATAATGGCAGACAGTCCCCCTTTTTACACATTACGGCAGACAGTGTTCCCTTTTTACACATTACGGCAGGCAGCATCCCCCTTTTTACACATTACGGCAGACAGCGTCCCCTTTTACACATTACGGCAGACAGCGTCTCCCTTTTTACACATTGCGGCAGACAGCATCCCCCTTTTTACACGTTGCGGCAGACAGCATCCCCCTTTTTACACATTACAGCAGACAGCGTCCCCTTTTTACACATTACAGCAGACAGTGTTCCCTTTTTACACATTATGGCAGACAGCGTCCCCCTTTTTACACATTATGGCAGACAGTCCCCCTTTTTACACATTACGGCAGAGAGCGTCCCCTTTTTACACATTACGGCAGACAGCGTCCCCCTTTTTACACATTATGGCAGACAGTCCCCCTTTTTACACATTATGGCAGACAGCGTCCCCTTTTTACACATTACGGCAGACAGCGTCCCCCTTTTTACACATTGCGGCAGACAACATCCCCCTTTTTACACATTACGGCAGACAGCGTCCCCCTTTTTACACATTGCAGCAGACAGTGTCCCCCTTTTTACACATTACGGCAGACTGCATCCCCCTTTTTACACATTGCGGCAGACTGCATCCCCCTTTTTACACATTGCGGCAGACAGAATAGATAGAGAGAGAGAGAGATACTCACCATCTCTCCACACTGGCAGTCAGGCTCCTCGGTGCTGGCAGATGATCAGATCCCGGGCAGCCGCAGGGGAGAAGGAGGAGGAGGGAGGAGGACTGGAGCTGCAGCAGCGCTATGTAATTACCGATGGTGCCGCTGCAGCTGTCCCCTCTAATTCCGTATTGGCTGCCAGGCACCGCTGTGAATGCTGGGATGAGGGAAGCGCATCCCAGCATTCACAGCAGCGCCGGGCAGCCAATGTGGAAGGAGAGGGAACTGCTGCAGCGGCGCCAAAACCAATTACATAGCGCTGCTGCGGCTCCAGTCCCCCTCCCTCCTCCTCCTTCTCCGCTGCCTCCAGCGCTACTGCTCTTCTCCCCTGTCTCCGGACCGGCTTCTTCAGTGCGGCGCACACAGCAGAGGCGGCTTGTAATGAGTCAATTTGACCCATTACAAGCCGCTGGCCGTTGCGCCCTCAGGGCAACTGCGCTGTGTGCCAGGCACGCCTGGCACACAAGTAGTTACGGTGCTGATGTCTACAAAACAATGATAAGTAACCAGATATTACAAATACTGCACATTTCATCCAAATTCAGCACACAATTAACTACTGTCCCTAACAAAATCTAGTAGGTGTATGTTCTCCAAAGCTTTATATTTATCAGTAAAAAAATTAATTATTGTTTTCAACACTACTCAACATATTACAACCAGAAGTGGCCAGCATATTATACCTACACCCAGTAGTGGCTAGAATATTACACCCAGCAGTGGCTAGCATATTACACACAGCAGTGGCCAGCATATTATACCCAGCAGTGGCCAGCATATTGTACCCAACAGGGGTCATCATATTATACCTAGCAGTTGTCAGCTTAATACACATAGCAGTGGCCAACACACCCAGCAGTGGCTAGCATATTACACACAGCAGTGGCTGGCATATTACACCCAGCAGTGGCTGGCATATTACACCCAGCAGTGGCCAGCTTATTATACCTAGCAATGGGAAGCAAATTATACCTAACAGTGGTCATCATATTATACCTAGCAGTTGTCAGCTTAATACACCCAGCAGTCGCTAGCATATTACACACAGCAGTGGCTAGCATATTACACACAGCAGTTGCTAGCATATTACACCCTGCAGTGGCCAGCTTATTATACTTAGCAATGGGTAGCAAATTATACCTAACAGTGGTAATCATATTATACCTAGCAGTTGTCAGCATTATACACCAATGAGTGGCCACCATATTACTCCCAGCAGTGGCTAGCATATTACACCCAGCAGTGACTAGAATATTACTCCCAGCAGTGTCCAGCATTTTACACCCAGTAATGGCTAGCATATTACACCCAGCAGTGACCAGCATATTACACCCAGAATTGGACAGCACATTATACCCAGCAGTGGCCAGTATATTTTTCCCAACATTGGCTAGCATATTACATTCAGCAGAGGCCAGTTTATTAAACACTACTGTGGCCACAACATTAATCAAAACAGTGTCTATCATATTATACACAAAACTGGAAATTACTTTATTACCAACGACTAGAACATAATGCCAAGCAGTGCCCCACGCTCTCCTTCCTGGCATCGGTGCCCTGCTGATTCTAGCATACAGGTAGAAACATAATAAAAGTTAATGTCAAAGTTATCAAATTGTGTTGCAAAAACTATTTGAATACCACTATGGACAACTACTGTGTTTCAACGTGGTCTTTAAATTCCAGATAAACTGTGTCGCAAACTAATTGTAAGCCCCTGGTAAATATGCCCACAACTATTATCAAGTGGATCTTACTGTATATACATTCTATAAACTTTTATAGTACTAACACAGAACTTTGGTCAAAACCTGTGACCTCTACTGGGACAGCCATAACTATTGGCAAGTATGCACCATAATGACGTTTTATATTTATGTGGCTTATATCTTATGTAAGCTTAACTTGAACCTAATGGCCAGTTTGTACAATTATTTTCTACCTATTATAATGCTTAGTAACTATTCCATTTCTATATACTGTACATAACGTATAATATATATAAGTGCTGATAGCACAGCTTTGGAAAAGATCCCGACATGTAATCTTTGCAAGGCTTTCCAATAATAACATATCCCATGATAATAAAAAAAAAACAAAGTCCATAGGGAAGGCCGATGGTTATCAGAAACATATCCTTGGATAAAACAATGTTAGTGATGATGTTCTGTAAAAATACTCAGTTACAGCTGCTGTGACAAACATTGAGGGCCTCATTCAGAGCTGCACATGAAAAAGTTGCTTCCCCCCACCACACAATTTTCTCTTCTTACAGGTACTCACCAGCCGATGCGGGAGAGATGTGTGCTGAGCGAACCGCTCAGCACACATCTCTCCCCCCGCTCAGCACAGCGCGATGTGTGCTGAGCGTGCGGGGGGAGACGGGGGGGGGGGGCCCAGGTACACAGTTACCTGCTCTTTCTGTTATTCCCAACTCAGAATCAAGACCTGATGCACATACAGATGTGTTTTGTGGCTTCAGTCATGGAAAATAGTCCCACTCAGCGCGTCAGGGTCCATCTTTCTCACTCAAAATGTGACGCAAAATGTACAGAAATGAAAAATGTATGCTACATCTCCTGAAGCAGCTCTGTCACGCTGTACCTCCCTTCCCATTGATAGATGTCCCATTAATGACAAAAATATTCACAATTTATTATATTAAGGGGTCCCAGTCCATTGTTTTTTTCATTAGTTATTTATTACCAGTTATTTATATAGCACATATATATTTTGCTGTGCTTTAATATTCAGTCATTCACATCAGCCCCTTCCCCAGTGGAGCTTACAGTTTATATTCCCTATCACATTGTGGGGGGAAACCCAGACAAGCACAGGGAGAACGTACAAACATCACACCATTAGGGCCATGGTGGGAAGTAATCCCAAAACCTCAAGACTGTGAGACAGTAATGTTAACCATTACACCAACCATACTGCCATTGCTTTAGTCTTAATTTCATTAGGAAAACTTTTTATATAAGCCAGTGGTTCCCAATTTTTTTTTAATCACGGCAAAAATGTTTTCACTGCATCCCTAGCCCAAAAGTTTCTTTTTAAGAAATTCAGAAAAAAATATTAAATTAAGTAAATTATGTTATATGACATGCTTAGGGTTAGTTATGATGTGAGTGACAGGATTTGCTTATGTTCATCCACATATGTTATGATTGGAAGCCACAAGCACTGGTTTTGCATGCGCAGGGGGGAGTGCTTGTATTCACAAATGGTCGGTTACTTTGTCATCCAATATAATTACCCTGGGGAGAGATGTGATACTCCTTAAGTTGGGTCATATCTAGAACATTGCAGCATACTGCCGTGCGACTACAAGGGATGGGACTCTTGGGTGCGCGGGCCACTTCCATGGCGGTCTTGGCTAGGAGGACGTTGTGGATTCACCAAAGGGATGCAAATGCTGACTCCGGAAAGAAGTGGAGTCTCTTCCCCATGAAGGTGAATCCTGGTTTGGTGATGGCCTTGTTAATATGCGCTCGGCAGGTGCCACGGGTAAGTCTACCTTCTTGCCCTATGTTCCCTCACAACGGTTGGTGACGCATTGTTATAGGATGCAGTCATTTCGACCGAATAGATAAGGATTCCCCTTTCTTTGCAGGTAAAGGAAGGTAAAAAAGGTAAGAGGTCAGCTGCCTTTTCAGGTTCACAGGAGCAGAAATCATCCGTTGTTTTCTGCCACTTCCACCGCAGGACGTTGGGTCTATCTTGCGCGGGCCCACACCGGTGGACCACGTCTAAAACTCTTCAGTCAGTCCTGGAAAGGACATGGACCAGTGAGTTAAGGATAGAATCCCTAGGGGGACATACGGGAGTTTCCAGGCGTTCCCCTCACCAATTTTTTCAAATCGACCTTACCGATCCTCCTTATGACAGGGAGGTACTATGTGACGCAATACAAGAGTTGTGTCAGGATCAGGTCATTGTCCTGCTGTTCCGGTCATAAAAAAAAAAAAAGAGAAGAAGCTGTTATTCAAGCTTTTTCGTGCTCCCGAGGCCGGACAGCTCAGTCAGACGAATCCCAATATTCCGACTTAAACTCCATGAGGAAATCTCTCATGGCAGGGTTCTCCACTCTGAAAGAGGAGTAAGGAGGTCTAATTACGGTTTCTTCCGCATTAGGCTTCCCTGAGGTTTGCGATTCAGGATTGTTGTTACCATTTCACCAGGGTGATGGCGGTATGATGAGTTTCCTTTGATAGTAAGGAGTCATAATTATTCTGTACTGGATCGCTCTCCGAATTACGGAGAGATCAAGAAGCCAAATGGTGCAAAACGTTGTTTTCTCCTTGACAGTTCTTCAACAACAGGACTTGCCAGAATCCCTGTTGGTCCCAACGACGCGGTAATCGACTTGGGCAATATTATTAGATGCAGTACTGAGGAGAGTTTATTTGCTTCCAAAAAAAAAAAAAAGGGAAGCTCTGAGAATTCAGAGTCTGGCAGACCTGCAACGGTGTCAATCCGTCAATACATTCAGTTGCTGAAAAAGATGGTTGTGGCCTACGAGGCCATTCAGTGAGCAGGTTGCAGGCCTGAGTGTTTAGCGGGACCTGTTGGACAAGTGGTCCGGTTCCCACCTGGGATAACCATGGTTTCAAGACCAGTATCTCGCTCCTGTGCTAACGGCGCAATTCTCACCGAGGACAAGTGTCATGTTAGGATACTTGTTGCCTCATTAACGGTCTAGAGTTAAGGGCCGTTATAACGGTTTTCCACAGACAAAAACCGGAGAAGAAATGGCAGAAGCCAGAAAGATTTCCCGCTGGGCGACAAAAACATTTACGCACTCTATCAGCGATGTTCGTTCCAAGAGTGGACAACTGGGAAGCAGACTTCCTCGGCGGACACGTTCTCCGTCCAGGAGGGTTGAGTCTTCATTAAGCGGTTTTCACAGAAGTGACAAGTCTTTGGAGAATTCCGCAAATAGACAAGATGGTGTCTCGCCTCGACAAGAAATTTCAGAAATATTGTTCCAGGTCGAGGGTCCCACAAGCGATAGCGGTGGACACCCTAGTGACACCGTGGGTGTTTCGGTCGGTCTATGTGTTCTTTCCACTTCCACTCTTTCCAATGATGTTAAAGATTATAAGAAGAACAAAGGTTCAGGTGATCCTCATTGTTCCAGACTGGTCAAGGAGGGCTGGTGTCCGGACCTTCAGCAATTACTCATAGGAGATCCCTGACCTCTTCCTCTGCGAGAGGATCTGTTATAGCAGGGGCCGTGTGTGTTCCAAGACTTACCACGGTTTCCATTGACGACTTGGAGATTGATCGTCGGATCCCAGCCCGAAAGGGTATTCCCAGTGAAGTCATCCCTACTCTTCTTCAGGCAGAAAAGAAGTAACGTCAAAACATTACCACCATATTTGGAGGAAATTATGTGTCTTGGTGTGAATCCAAGAAGGTTCCTATGGAAGAATTCCAGTGGGATCGTTTTCTCCATTCTTTTCTTACAAGATCGTGTGGATGCGATCTTAGGTTGGGCTCGATTAAGGTTCAGATTTCGGCCTTATCGGTTTTCTTCCAAAAACAATTGGCCTCCTTTCTAGAGTTTCAAACTTTCGTTAAAGGAGTCTTACACAGCCATCCTCCCTTTATGCCTCTGTGGCACCATGGGATCTTTACGTGGTGCTGCAGTTCCTGCAATTTCTTTGGTTGAACTTTTCAGTAGGGTTGAGTTGAAATTCCTCACTTGGAAAGTGGTCATGCGGTTGACCTTGGCATCCGCAAGGCGGGTGTCTGAGTTGGCGGCTTGGTCTCACAAGAGCCCTGTTTAATCTTCCAGGAAGATAGAGCGGAGTTGAGAACTCTGCAGCAATTTCTGCCAAAAGTGGTTTCATCGGTTTCACTTGAACCAACCTATTGTGGTGCCGGTGGCTACTGACGCCTGGGCGACATCAAAGTATCTCGGTGTGGTCTGAATTTTGAAATTTTGTGTTGCCAGATTGGCTCAGATCAGGAAAACGGAGGATCTGTTTATCCTATATGCTCCCAACAAGATTGGGGTTCCGGCTTCCAAGCAGACTATTGCACGCTGGATCTGTAATACGATTAAGCTTGCTCATTTTACGGCTGAATTGCCGTTACCGAAATCGGTGAAGGTCCATTCTACCAGGAAGGTGGGCTCATCCTGGGCGGCTGCCCGAGGGGTCTCGATTTTATTGCCTTGCAGAGCAGCTACTTAGTCGGGTTCAAACAATTTTGCAAATATTCTACAAGTTTGATACCCTGGCTGATGAGGACCTCTTGTTTGGGCAATCGGTGCTGCAGAGTCATCCGCACTCTCCCGCCCGTTCTAGAGCTTTGGTATAGACCCCATGGTCCTTTTGGAGTCCCCTGTATCCTCTAGGACGTATGAGAAAATAGGATTTTAATACCTACCGGTAAATCCTTTTCTCTTAGTCCGTAGAGGATGCTGGGTGCCCGTCCCAGTGCGTACTGTATCTGCAGTTATTGGTTATGGTTACACTCATGTTGTGTTTCTTTTCAGTCAGTCTGTTGCTGACGTTATTCATGCCATGGCATGCGATATGCTATTATTGGTTGTGTTTACACACAGGTTGTGTTACATTTTCGGTCAGCATATTGCTGTATATTTTTTCATGCCGTCGGCTGGTGTTCTATTGAATGCCACGTTCTGCGGCATGTTTGAGGTGTGAGCTGGTATGATGCTCACCGTGTTTAAACAATAAATTCTTTCCTCAAAATGTCCGTCTCCCTGGGCAGAGTTCTATAACTGGAGTCTGGAGGAGGGGCATAGAGGGAAGAGCCAGTTCACACCCATTCAAAGTCTTAAAGTGCCCATGTCTCCTGCGGATCCCGTCTATACCCCATGGTCCTTTTGGAGTCCCCAGCATCCTCTATGGACTAAAAGAAAAGGATTTACCGGTAGGTATTAAAATCCTATTTTCGGCCCTGCTGTAGGGAGTGCATTATCCCATATCTAGCTGTGTTCTGCCTATTCTGGCTTCTGAAGTTATTGCATCGTAGAATGCTTTCAGAACGATTCTTATAACACTACACTATATATATGCTACGGCATTCATGCAAACCAACATAAGTATGTATATTACCGGAATTTACCTACTGTATATTCCTGTTGCTTGTGAATAACACATCACTGTTGAAGTGTACTTGGAACCCTTACCAAGTGATTTATCTTATTTCAAGAATGAAAACATGTATTCAAAGCAAACTTCCCTCTGTATAAATCAGTAAAAGATTTAAGTAGGAATGATTTGTAAGTTAAATGTGATTTGGTTGGCTGAAGTAGTTTTCTCAATAAAATAAGATGTTAAACATTCTAGGTCTACATTCTGGAATATATATTGTGACAGATGCACAGACGGAAGTTTTCACAACAATATTTACTCAGGTGTTAATAAAACAGAACAGCTTGAAATATTTTCCCTCCCCCTCCTTTGAGCAGAACAGCTATAATGAACACTGCTGTAAACCCATATGTTTGCTGCACCTGAAGGACAAGCTAGATAGTTTACAACAATAGGACAGTCAGATGTATGTCACAGGATGCTGATTATAAGTCAAAACAAGCTCTGAACTCGATAGACTTGTTCAATAAGTATACAACAACCATTTTAAATTCTCAAATTAGATAATTGATAATCTCATTACTGATTGATGCACACATATTTTCAGAATTGTATACAACCACGTCAATAATCTGCACAGTACTGATCATAACAGTGTTGAAGCACGGGTACACACATCTGCACTAAATTTTGTAAGCTTTTAGTAGGCCCTACAGTGTGTGTAGTCAACAACTGACTGTACATAAAAAAGTAGCCATCTATATACAGCCATAAAAATACTATCCATAGGCAACACTTATATTACAGCATTATATCCATATACGTATTATAATAAAGATTTTTTAAAATATATATTTGCAAATACATGATAAGCTGCCTAGCCCCTTCAAGGCTTCTCTGACATCAGCAGTCCCTACGCTACATGATAGCAGTGCCCACTTGGGACCATGTTATTGTCTATAGGGGATGTACTTAAAATGCCGCCAGATGGGATCCCGGTGGTCAAAATACCAACGCCGGAATCCTGAAGGACGCCATAAGCCTGGTGTCTAAATCCCGACGGAGCTCAGATCCCTGTGTCAAAATACAAACATTCGGAATAACAATCATTCTCACAGCGGGACGCACTCTTGCCTCCCAGCGGGTGGGGGAAGGGGGGGTCAGGTTTAGGTATAAGCACTAGAAGTGGGGTTAGGGTCCGGGTGCAGAGACGGGAAGGCTATGGTTAGGTATCAGGGAGGGGGGTTAGGGTTAGGCACTTTCAAGGGGAGGTTAGGATTTGGCACCAAGCAGGGAGGGTTAGGGTTAGGCAGCGAGGAAGGGAGGGTTAGGGTTTGGTACCAATGGGGAGGGTTAGGCACCCACAAGGGAGGGTTAGGGTAGAGGACAGGGGACAGTTAGGGTACTTTCTGGGGGGCGGTTAATATTTTTATGATCGGGATGCCGCTGTCGGTATTCTGATCGCCGGCATTGTGTCCATCAGGATATCATACTGAATCCATCTATATTAGGGCCTCATGATAAAGGCCCATACAAAAAAATACATCCAGATTGAGGGCTAGCTTACCTAGAAGCCACCCCTGGGATCTCCCACTACAGGGACCAGCATGCCTTCCAAATGCTGCTCCCATACAATGTCTTCTCACACATCAAACAAGCACAGTGGTAGCTGCTCTATCACTCTGGAAGCACATATCAGGTGCATGAAAGGGAGGGGTCACAGCAAATAGAAAGGGGGGTGCTTTTTCCTCCTGGTATACCCCTGTGCAACATCTTGCACTTGTAGCAATATTTGAAAGCCATGTGGTAATAGAAATTCAGAGACCCTGCAGGATATTGAAATGAGCGGCAATGTATGTCCAGCTATAGCCTCCCAAAGCTTCTAAATTTCTTAAAATGTGTGTGTAGAGATGTGTCCTCTTGCATCCTTGCTGCAGTCACACTAAACAGCCCTTGAAGTCGCGCCATGCCATGGTGGGACTCAGTAGTA
Organism: Pseudophryne corroboree; assembly: GCF_028390025.1. Lineage (NCBI taxonomy): Eukaryota > Metazoa > Chordata > Amphibia > Anura > Myobatrachidae > Pseudophryne > Pseudophryne corroboree. The sequence goes on from NC_086449.1 coordinate 516,944,235, forward strand.
CCGAGCATCTTTTTTAGCTTTTTTTCTGCAAAAATACATCTTAGACGCAAAGTAATGTAGTAGGATGTGTAATTGCAGCTCTGTCTGCATCCGAAATGCCACGTTACATTGTTCTCTATGAATACACTGTAGCATAACATTTTGTATGCAAATACAGTCGCAGTCACACACAGAATATAGGCATGCTGCATATCATTTTAATCAGTAGATGCAATTACGCAGAACAAACACAAAAACAGACATTCGGCGCTACAGAGTCACACGGCACTTACGCGTTGTACTTATGTGTAATGCATCTTGTAGCGCACGGAGCAAAGATGTAAGAGGACAAATCTGCAGGCTTTATATTAGTCTATAAACATTCATATGTATGTGGTTTATACATACATTTTAAACAATGCGTCCGGAAAGTATTCACAGCACTTCACTTTTTCCACATTTTGTTATGTTACAGCCTTATTCCAATATGAATAAATGTATTTTTTCCCTCAAAATTCTGCACACAATTTTGCAAATTTCTTAAAAATAAAAAACTAAGAAATCACATGTACATAAGTATTCACAACCTTTACTCAATACTTTGTTGATACACCTTTGGCAGGAATTACAGCCTCAAGTCTTTTTGAATATGATGCCACAAGCTTGGCACACCTATCTTTGGCCAGTTTCGCCCATTCCTCTTTGCAGCACCTCTGAAGCTCCATCTGGTTAGATGGGAAGCATCGGTGCACAGCCATTTTCGGATTTCTCCAGAGATGTTCAATTGGATTCAAGTTTGGGCTCTGGCTGGGTCACTCAAGGACATACGCAGAGTTGTCTTGAAGCCACTTCTTTGATATCTTGGCTGTGTGCTTAGGGTTGTTGTCCTGCTGAAAGATGAACCGTCGCCCCAGTCTGAGGTCAAGAGCGCTCTGAAGCAGGTTTTCATCCAGGATGTCTCTGTACATTGCTGCATTAATCTTTCCCTCTATGCTGACTAGTCTCCCAGTTCCTGGCCTGGTGATGAGTGGTGCCTGGTTTCCTCCAAACATGAGACGCCAAAGAGTTCAATCTTTGTTCATCAGACCAGAGTATTTTGTTTCCTTTAGGTGCATTTTGGCAAACTCCAGACAGGCTTCCATGTGCTTTTTACTAAGGAGTGACTTTCGTCTGGTCACTCTACCATAAAGGCCTGATTGGTGGATTGCTGCAGAGATGGTTGTCCTTCTGGAAGGGTATCCTTTCTATACAGAGGAATGCTGTAGCTCTGACAGTGACTATCGGGTTCTTGCTCACCTCCTTGACTAGGGCCTTTCTCCCCCAATCGCTCAGTTTAGACAGCTGGCCAGCTCTAGGAAGGGTCCTGGTGGTTCCGCACTTGTTCAATTTAAGGATGATGTAGTCCACTGTGCTCATTGGGACCTTCAAAGCAGCAGATATTTTTCTGTACCCTTCCCCAGATTTGTGCCTCAAGACAATGCTGTCTCATAGGTCTACAGACAGTTCCTTTGACTTCAAGCTTGGTTTGTGCTCAGACACGCACCTTGGGACCTTATACAGGTGTGTGCCTTTCCAAATCATGCCCAATCAACTGAATTTACCACAGGTGGATTCCAATTAAGCTGTAGGAACATCTCAAGTATGATCAGTGGAAACAGGATGCACCTGAACTCAATTTTGAACTTCATGGCAAAGGCTGTGAATACTTATGTACATGTGATTTCTTAGTTTTTTATTTTTAATAAATTTACAAAAATCTCAAAAAAACTTTTTTCACGTTGTCATTACGGGGTATTGTGTGTATAATTTTGAGGGAAAAAATGTATTTATTACATTTTGTAATAAGGCTATAACATGACAAAATGTGGAAAAAGTGAAGCACTGTGAATACTTTCCGGATGCACTGTATATAAACCACGTAAATATAAATGTATTCAGACTAATATAAAGCCTATATACACTTTTTAATCAATTTTAAGAGCTTTTGGGAGGCTGGAGCTGGACATACAATTGCCACTCGTCACACTGCAGACTTAACAATGCGATTGGAGACTATACGCATTGTTAAGTAAGAGCATGACTGAGCATGTGTAGAACCAAAAATTGAAGGTTTTGTTTTTGGATTTCTGAAAACAAAACCTTATAGAACTTCGCAGGAGCAGCGTGTTACCGTAACCCCTGTTCCTTTGAAGTTTAATGCTGAATAGCTGTAAAAAAAAAAGGGGGGGGGGATGTATTGTATCAATATTGCCCGATAATAAACGGGACAGTATCAAGATCTTTACTGAATAGAGTCCATTGTCACTGTTCAGATTATCTGACCGTTCCTCACGATTACTGTACTACAAATGTTTGGGTCACAGTTACTTTATTATTAATAGATATTGCATGTAATTTGTAATTTATACATTTTAGGAAATAAGTTGCTAATAGCTAAATAAGATTTCATTTTGATTGTATTAAAAATAAATATAATTTAAGCATATAATAGGAAAATGTAATTTAATTATACAAATTCTGTATCCACACAGAAGTTGTTGTCCTGGTCTAAAATTACTTAAAACACATCAACTTTACTGCCAAACAGCCGTGTCATAGGCTTTACTACAGGGAATATTAATGAAGCTTTAAGGAAAACAAAGTACCTGAAAAGGTTAAAGGCAGAGGTCTAAATATAGAACATCCTGAGCTGCATATTGTCTGTAGTAATAGGATGACTTGGGTAGATTGAATGAACAGCACAGTCACTGCCATGCAGTGGGCGGTAGCTTTCAGTTGCTACATAAAAAGCAAAAGCACGTACTTTTGTGCTTAGATGTAACAAGAAAGACACAAACGTGGCATGTACAGATGTAGCCACGCTCATCGTGGCTACATCTAGGAGTGAATGTGCCTCGTTTGCCGTGACCACGTGCACACGGGGCGTGTGAGTGCGTTTTGGTAGCGCACGCGCCAATTAAGAATGTATTGAACGCCAATTGTCATAATAAAACATGCTCTGCAAGCTTTTAGGGGGTTGTGACTTTTCAACACACATCTTACACATGATACTGAATGTACAAAGGTATATATACTATATACATATACAAATCATTGGACATAAACTTCTTAATATACCCAGTGCACAAAAAAGATATACTGTATGGAGAGATTTTACATCAGAATGTGACACATGATGGCTCTAAGCAGGGGTGTTCTGGATTGTGTCATAAGTAATGAATGTGAAAGCCTATGGGCTTTTTTTATTAAAGTTTGGTCGAGACAGGTAATGACTTGTGCAGGCAGGTATCTTAATCATCAAAATATGACATAACCTCATAGGCTTATCTGGCTTAATGTGATCCGTTATTCTGTCTCTGAGATTTGACATTTCCTTTTATTACCAGAATAATTTAGATCCATGAGACTGTGCTCTGGAAAGCAACAGTTGCGTGCTACAGGTGTTTCAGCTGGTGTTTTATTTATTTTGTGTGCTGATTAGGAGCCATTATTATTTTTTATTCCTGCCCCATTCCTTCCAAACATAGCCCCTCAGTGTAGTTCCCTGATATTAGGTATTGTACACAGCACTTAGTGTGCCACATGCACATGGGCACGGAATGTTGCACTTAAGATGTGAGGCACCAGTTACAGCTCCTGATGGTAGCTAGGCACCTTTGCATAGATGATGATGATGATGATGATGAGTAGAAACAAAGCATACATATAGGGGTGGAGGGACCGCAGAGTTGCGTGCAGGTCTGCATACATGTATTTTTGTTCCATGTATGCAATGCAGAAGCACATATGAGCGATTTGCATTTATGCATATAAATATATAGATATTATATAGCTGGAAAAAAACCCAGAAAAATCCATGCAGTTCAGTTTAAAAGCTCCTGTGCTTCTAAATGTGCTTACCTACTATTGTCCTGGGATAGGCAAGGGGAGCTTTTAGGGTGAGCTGTACAACAGCAGAGACCCCCACTCACTTTCAGTGCACAGGTGATTTGAGCCTCCTTTTGACTCTTAGTGTAAGGCAAAGGGTAGGGAGGGCTCTACTCGTGGTAGACTTTATACTGTAGTGGCGAAATGGCACTGCTATAACCAGAGCCGTAACTAGACATTTTGGTGCCCTGTGCTAGAAAGTGAATTGGTGCCCCCCCCATATTAAAAATAGGGACAGTGCGTGCCTAAGGTGCCCCCGTGTACCCTCATAGGGATGCTGTTGTGGCCGCCAGCAGCTGCAGTGTCTGTCCAGGCAGGTGTCCAAGGTGGCGGCCAGGGTGAGAAGGGGAGAGCAGGCAGAGTGCAGCCCTCTACCCATGGCTCACTGCAGCTTCGACATGAGGGGAGGAGAGGCGGGGCCACCGCTATGAGCTGAGGTCGGGGACACTACTGCTGAGCGCGAATTGCACCACTGCATCTGAGGGGGGATGGGGGCACCTGCGGACGTTTCTCGAGGCCTTCGCGGAGGATTACAGGGGGAGCAGCTGCGGGCCCCATAGCAGCTACACTTCTGCATTTTCAGTAGTTATGCAACTGCCTCTCGCTCTCTGAGCATAACTTTAGTTCTGTGTACAGCCTTCCCGTGCTTAGTTCATCACTGAAGCCCTGCCCCCTTTCAACTTGGGTACCAGTCTTGCTAAGTACCATAAACATATCTGTAGTCCTGTGCTCCTGGTCATTGGAGTCTACCTGAGACTATTACAAATTAGTCAACTACTTTTTTTTTAAAGTGACAGATGGGTTTTCATAGAATTTAAGGATTTCAGTGCAGTACTGGAAATGTCTTGTAGCCAGGAGAGAGACAGAGCAAGAGGAGAGAGATTGAATCTTGGATAACAAAGGGCATATTCAAGCAACATTTCAAAAGTAGAACTGACAGGACTGGGAGAGAGACTGCCATTGAACAGTAATGCAGAGAGCTGGGTTTGGAGTTACATTACAACAAAACAGTGGTCTTGGGAGACTGAGGAAATTGTGGTGTTCTTGATGGTGAAGGAGATTTGAGCTTGCAGCCCATCATCAAAGGACCCCAATGTAAGCTTACATTTTTTATCAAAATATGACAAAATGCCCTCTGTTTTATTTGTTACATTCACACAGATTTGCAGTATATTATTATTAGTGCTGATAGCAAAAGTCTTTCTCTAATGTTAAAAATCAAGTGTCCGCAACCTCAGCACAGGGTATAAGTACCTAGGTATTCAATCCTTCAAAAGATGTGCAAAACTCTCTTAATGGCTACCAGCCACATGCTGAATAGCACAGTGACTTATTCTGACACCCCATAGGTGGTTGGTATAGTCCAAAATGTTTAAAACTCATGGAACTATAATTACCAGCATGTCCTGGCAGCCAAGGCTCTGTGGAACAGTCAGTACACAAAAGTACTTAACATTGCCAAACAACACAGTAGGAATAAGTGAATATTATATCTAAAGAAATGTCTTAACTATGTGCATATTTCACAACAATTAGTATTATCATTATTGATGTATTATGTATTACATCTAAAGTTAATGCAAGCTAAATGGAATAATAGTCATAATAATAAATATACAGTATATTTGCAGTATTTTCTGAAGCTGCAAGTTCTAAGTGGTTAAATATAGAATAAATAATTTAAGTACTTGTAATGCAGCAAATGTTCTGTTCTGCCTTTGTATGTATTTTACTGTTTAATCATTTCTATTGAACACCACCCTAATGTAGGCTACTGTATATGTTCTATATGTTGCATGGCTGCATTTCATTTTTATCAACAGAAACAATAAATTAAACCTTACAATGAAGAAAACAAACCTCCCACAGGACAAATTATTGAGCTTTTTCTGAATGCACGGCTTTGATTTTTTTTGTCTGTGTTTGCTTTGCTTTGTTTCTACAGTGGGAGGAGAAAATTGTTGATACTCTTTACTTTCCATCCCTGTAGGTACTCTACAGATTAAAAGAAAAGATCCAGTTTTCATTGAGGCAGGACAAAAAAAAACAAGAAATACACCTGTCCCCTCTCTCAGTTCAGCCCACACAGTCTGAGGCTAAACATCTGAGCAGTATGGTTCATCCTGAGAACATCCCAAAAGCTTTGAATGTTATTGTAGACCCACAGTGTCCAGGCACCTTTGAGATTAAGCTTCCAATTTCTGCAGGACCCTCCCCATTTAAGATGAAGCCTGTGGGCCTACAGGAAAGGTAAGTCTGTGTTTTATCTATACTAAACATATTCTTTCTTTAAACATGTTTCAGCTTGTGTTACTACAGTGTTGCATACTGCATAATGCTATGTGCTATCTAGAAGCAAGCAGGCAATCAAAGATTGTTTCTGGTTTGTCTTTTGAATTAGTTAATGAAGATAGTTGTGCAGTTGAATGCAGTGAGTCATGTTTGGGTTACATGCTCCAGGTTATTAAATAAGCCTTGCAATTTTACTATTAGTTTTATATACACCATTCAGTTAACACAAGTACTGTATAAGGTTTTTCGGTATGTACACCTATTACTAAGATCATTGAATGACTGACTGATGTTACAGCATAGTTATTTGCAGATTGATAGATACATAGTGTGAAGTGTAATGAATTTCCGTGTACTGTGGTTCCCCGTCTGTCAGTTCAAGGCCGGATTAACAATGGGGCAGATGGAGCTGCAGCTCCAGGCCCCCACATTAAAATAGGCCCACAGGGTTGCAATGCTTCTCGAGACAGGAACATTTATTTTCCTGTCTCCAGCAATCAGCCACCTGAAGCCCCGCCTAATAGATCCCCGCCGGGTCATCATCACTGGCCACCCGTTCAGAGTCCAGACAGCAGGATGTCAAATACAGATGGCAGCAGCACAGTTAAAAGCGTATTAAGCCTTCCCTGGGCCACATAGTGTTACAGTGCCACCCCCGCTCCATTTGCCGCTGTAAAGGACGAGAGAGGAGGGCTCTGGCTGGTTGGGAGCTGCAGCCGGGTGATCACTTGAAATGGAGGGTGTACCCTTCAGCAGCGCCCCTGACCCCGAGACTGGTGCACAGTATTATGAAAGGAGACCGTGAGGAGGAGGTAGGTGGGAGGCTGAAATGTGCTTGATCTGCAGCATACTGTTGAGGAGCCTGAACGTAGGCAGCGCCCAGCGTTTCCTAATCCCTAAACACCTGTGGTTTGTCAGACAAACAACTCCACAAGGAGACCACTGGAACCTACCTAATGTAGGCACATCTAGGTCTTTATTTGATTGGATGCTATCCATAAAGAGCCTGTTAAATCTAAAAAAATAATAATAATGTTTCATTGTATGTATGTGTATATATATATTATACATATATTTTAAGACAAGGATGCGGCACTCACGGCACTTTTCAATAAATCAATACAAACACATAGATCTGATTAGTAACGTTTCAGTCGCCAGCACGACTGTCGTCAGGCTAAAGCGCCGACGAATGAAACGTTGCTAATCAGACCTATGTGTTTGTATTGATTTATTGAAAAGTGCCGTGAGTGCTGCATCCTTGTGCTACTATTTGAATACTATGAGGGCACCAGCCACATGTGTTTTTTGCTTTTGGAGTGCCGAACCATTATGCAGATATATATATATATATATATATATATATACACACACACATATATGGGAATTGTAAAGCGCAACGGAATTTGCTGCGTTATATAAGAAACTGTTAACAAAAAAATAATAGTTATGTGAGCGGTGGTTAGGAGACCGCCGGTCAAATTACCTCCCCCTACATCTCGCCCCCTTACAATCCCGACGGTCGGCCTGCCGGCCAGCAATGGCTGTTCTCACCCCGCCGACATATGCAGTATATATGTATACTCTGTGTGTATGTGTGTGTGTATATATATATATATATATATATATAAAAAAATATATATTGCTGATATATGTATCTATCTATATATACACACACACACACCAGAGGTTTGATGTATGACCTTTCCCGTTCCAGGACCCAAGCTGTGTGACAGAGATATCCTCTGCATTTTATGGTCGTCATTGTTGTCTGTATTACATGGCAATTGTCGCAATGCCCTTTGTATTTTATGGCAGTCACTTGGTGTACTGAATGTTGGTCACTGATGGTTTTTACATTATATGAAGGTCATTGATTCTTTCTGTAGTATATGGCAGTCACTGCAATATTCTCAGCATCATCTTAAAGTCATAGGTAGAGGGTGACTGACTACTATCTATTGGAGAAGGTGGGGTTGGGGGCGAGCTGAGTCCTTGACCCTGGTGACAGAAAGCCTAGCTCCCCACCCAGGGCCGGTTCTTGCCCTTGTGGCGCCCCGGGCAAAAAATAGGGGCGTGGCTTCATATGGGGGCGTGGTCAGGTACACCCCCATTTGTGCCCCTGTAGCGCAGCTGGAAGAAAAATAAAATAAAAATAAAAGTATACTTACAATCCCCGCTCCTGATTCCAGACCTCCTCCTCCGCCGGCGCCGCTCTTCTCCAGTCCTCAGATCTATGGGAGAGACGTCATTACGTCTCTCCCATAGCACAGCATAGACACTAGAGGTCAATTATGACCCCTAGTGTCTGTGCCACTATGCTGTGCGGTGCGCGATGACGTCATCGCGCACCGCACAGCAAAGGTACTCTCCATGAAGGGAACCAGACGCTACGCGTCTAGTTTTCCTTCATGGAGAGGACCTTTGCTGTGCGGTGCGCGATGACGTCATCGCGCACCGCACAGCACAGGTCCTCTCCATGAAGGGAAACTAGACGCGTAACGTCTGGTTCCCTTCAAAGCGGGGGACCAGCGGCGGGCACAGCGGGGGCACTGCGGGGGGCACAGTGGTGGATCTTGCCATGGTGCGGCGCCCTCCGGATGGCGCCGGCGCTCTCCGGAAGGCGGCGCCCCGGGCAAAAGTACTGCTTGCCCGTGGCAAGATCTGCTACTGTCCCCACCCCATCACTTGCCCTACAGCTCTGTCTCACCACCTATTCTGTTCTCCCCCCATATTTACCATGGACCCGTCAGCCCTGATGTTCATCATCCTCCTCACCTGCTAAGCTAAGGTCTGTTTAATATCCCTAGCAGTGAGAGCAGCTCTCACTGCACATGCATGTTGGAGGTGGGACAGAACTTATAAAAAAAAGGGCAAGTTCTTTCACAGCCTGTTTGGCCCTCTTTGGATCCTTGGTGACAAGATATCAGGATCCAAAGGGGGTTGAACAGGCTGTCAAAGAGCACTCCCTTTTTAAGGAGACACCAAGTGTTATCAACATCCGTCCCTCAATGGTCAAGATATCTATATGTTTATGTGAAAATAAGTTGTAAATGTGTTTTTATATGGTTTTAGAATAAAATTATAAATCAAGGAAAAGGCTCTGATTAGACCAAATAGGAGGAATGAGTTCCATTATTATTACCTCATAACATATATGGAGGAAGTGGATACTATGAAATTACACTAGCACATTAAGGGTGAATTAGATCCCATATTTATCGATTCAATCATCTTGGCGCTCGCCATACTGAACATTATCTATCTATAAAAATTCTGTATTTCTGTATTCCGTATATTGGAATATTTGGATATGAGATACTCAACCTGTGTGTGTGTGTGTGTGTATGTATGTATATATATATATATATATATATATACATACATACATAGAGAGAGAAGATAACCGTGGCATGCTGCTACACCCTTGTTTGGTCTTGTTAGTCTTGACAAAGGTCCTTCATCTCTGAATAGCCTGCTGAGTGCCGCCTTATTTACGTTATTGTATTGGAGGTGCCACACTCTAGGATGGCACCGCAGCAGGTAACATTGTACCCATAATTGGTGTGAGTGCCGGGTCTTTGTTGGATCAATAATATATAAATTATATATATATATCAAAAATATCTATCTATCTATATACATAAGTATGTATATCTCTCCTTCCTCCCCCACACAGACACCACAGTCTGTGTCTTCCCTTATCCTTCCTCCCGCACACCCCATAGTCTGTCTCTCCCCAGTGACTCCATGCTGCATTCCCAGTTCCCCCACCCCTTCCCAAAGCCCTGTATCTCCTCACTAAGCCACTCTTACTCCGGGTAGAGACTCCCCAGTATCCAGACCCGAACACCACACAGCAGGTACCATGCAGCCCTCACACCCCACCAGAAGAGGCCGGCACAGGGCACAGGAATCCTGACCAGCGGAGCAGCTGCCATGTCCTGAAACTGCCTGTAACAAAGCCAGACCCAGAAGAGTGGGTGCACACTCATGCTGCACAGTCACTGTGTGTTAGAGGCTCCTGTCACTCTGAGGCTGCACCCACACTACCTACAGCTCGTTGCCCTATTTGGACAAGACAGCTCACATTCCTGCTGGGCACTAAGTGCATATCCTTGGGGCCCCTCTGATCCTTTGACTCCCCTGTCGCCGGCCCTGCACACACACTGTGTAGACATGCCCATATTACTAGTCACACCCCCACAGTGCAGGTCACACCCTCTGCAGTGGCGCACAATAGGCCCTTCATAATTTTCAGATCCAGGCCCATGTGGACCTTAATCTGGCACTGTGTCAGTTGTGTGGTTTTGGGTGCACACTTTCAGTCCCCTTCCTTTTGAGAACCTGCTTGTCACCACCATGGAACTAGCTCAGCCCTCCTATTCCCCAGCAGAGTGCACATGTAAAATTGAGATCAGATGACGGGGTCCATAAATGAACGAGTTTTAGCTGTTTAAAACTCGTTGTGCATGATAAATTGTTATCCAGCCAATCAGCTCCTGACTGTCATGTGTTTTGAGCGGGATGTACTAAGCCTTGAAAAGTGATAATTTCACTGTGATAAAGTACCAGCCAATCAGCTCCTAACTGCCATGTCACAGGCAGGGTTTGAAAAATGACAGGAGGTGAAATTAAAGGGATTTTTCTTTTTTTTTTGGGGGGGGGGGGGATCTGTTTTATTATTTTCAATAATTGGTAATCAAATACAATTTTAACATAAGAAGATGATACAGACATAAAAGGCAATGTTCAATTCTTTCTGCACCCTCCCACACCCATTTCTGCCCGGTACTCTCTTCAGAGACCCATGGCCACGCCCCAACAACATCACAGAATAAAACAACATTAATGACCCAGTGCAGCACAGGCCTATACAAAAATATAAAACTATAAATATTTTTTTCTCTTACGTCCTAGAGGATGCTGGGGACTCCAAAAGGACCATGGGGTATAGACGGGATCTGGGAGACATGGGCACACTATAAGACTTTGAATGGGTGTGAACTGGCTCCTCCCTCTATGCCCCTCCTCCAGACCTCAGTTAGATTCTGTGCCCAGAGAGACTGGACACACACTAGGGGAGCTCTCCTGAGTTTCTCTGAAAAGACTTTATGTTAGGCTTTTTTATTTTCAGAGAGACCTGCTGGCTACAGGCTCTCTGCTTCGTGGGACTGAGGGGAGAGAAGTCAGACCTACTTCTGCTGAGTTAAGGGCTCTGCTTCTTAGGCTACTGGACACCATTAGCCCCAGAGGGTTCTATCACTTGGTGCGCCTAGCTGCTTGTTCCCGGAGCCGCGCCGTCAACCCCCTCACAGAAGCCAGAAGAAAGAAGCCGGGTGAGTATGCAGAAGGCAGAAGACTTCAGTGACGGCAGAAGACTTCAGTAACGGAGGTACAGCGCAGCGGTCGCGCTGCGCTCCATGCTTACACACACACACCAACGGCACTCACAGGGTGCAGGGCGCTGGGGGGGAGCGCCCTGGGCAGCAAGTTACTGAGGTTTTTTAACTGGCAAAACCGCATATTAGAGGTGCCTGGGCACTATATGTGAGACCCCCGCCAGTATAATAATTTAAATTTGAGCGGACTACAGCGCGCCGGGAGGGGGCATGGCTTAGCCGCACAGCTTACCAGCGCCATTTTCTCTCTTCACAGTGTATGCAGAGACGCTGGCCCGGACCTCCACTCTCCTTACAAGTACTGGGAGCAAAACGAGGGGGGGGGGGGGGCACAGTCAATTGGTGCTATATAAAACAGCGCAGATATCATATATTATTTTTTTAGTAGTATATGGGCGCTGGGGTGTGAGCTGGCATACTCCCTCTGTGTTCTCTCTACAGGCTTCCCTGTGGGTCTGTCCCCTTTTGCCAGTGTGTGTGTGTCGGTACCGTGTGTCGACATGTCTGAGGCTGAGTGCTCCTCCCCGGAGGAAGTTACTGGGGGCGCAGAGAAGGATTTGGGAGTGACTCTGTCGGCACAGCCGACTGCTGATTGGGTAAATATGTTGAGTACATTGAATGTAAATGTGGCGTTATTGTCTAAGAGGCTGGATAAATCTGATTCTCAGACACAAACGTGGAGAAAATCCATGGAGGACGCTTTGTCTCAGGTACAGGCCCCCTCAGGGTCACAGAAACATTCCTTTACCCAGATGGCAGATACAGATACCGACACGGACTCTGATTCCAGTGTCGACTTTAGTGAAGCCACTTTACATCCAAAATTGATAAAGAGTATTCAGTACATGATTGTGGCTATTAAAGATGTTTTACATATTTCCCAGGAACTTGCTGTTCCAGATTCAAGGGTTTGTTTATTTAAAGGGAAAAAGCTTGAGGTGAAGTTTCCCCCCTCTCATGAACTGAACGCTCTTTGTGAAAAGGCTTGGGAGTCGCCTGACAAAAGGTGGCAGATTCCCAAGAGAATTTTTATGGCATATCCTTTCCCCTCTGACGACAGGGAGAAGTGGGAGTCATCTCCCAATGTGGACAAGACTCTGTCCCGACTGTCCAAAAAAGTGGCGCTTCTGTCTCCTTTCAAGGCTGCCCTCAAGGATCCTGCGGATCGCAAGCAGGAAACGACATTAAAGGCCATTTACACTACGGGTGCACTCCTCAGGCCTGCCGTGGCGTCGGCATGGGTGAGTAGTGCTATTGCTAAGTGGGCTGATAATTTGGCATCTGACATGGATACCCTTGATATCTTGGTTAGATCAGGGACGCTGCAGCTTACCAAAAGGATGCGGCGAGGGATATTGGCCTCTTGGGATCAAGGGCCAATGCCATGGCAGTCTTGGCCAGGAGAGCGCTGTGGATTCATCAATGGAATGCTGATGCCGACTCCAAGAAAGCTATGGAAGCTCTCCCTTTTAAAGGTAGAGTCTTGTTTGGTGACGGCCTCGCTGACCTGGTGTCTACCGCTACTGCGGGTAAGTCATCTTTTCTTCCTTATGTTCCCGCACAACAGAAAAAGGCGCCCCATTATCAGATGCAGTCCTTTCGTCCTAATAAATACAAAAAAGGAAGGGTCTCATCCTTCCTCGCTTCAAAAGGTAGAGGAAGGGGCAAAAGGTCGCCTGCTGTGTCGGGCGCCCAGGACCAAAAGTCCTCCCCCGTCTCCGAATCTTCAGTCAGGTCTGGTTTCAATCGGGCCTAGATCCTTGGGTCTTAGAAATAGTGTCCCAAGGGTACAAACTGGAGTTTCAGGAGATGCCGCCCCCCCCCCCCCCCCCCGCGCGGATTTTTCAAATCAGCCTTGCCAGTTTCTATTCCAGAAAGGGATGTAGTAAATGCTGCGATACAAAAGCTGTGTCAACAGAGGGTCATTGTCCCGGTTCCCCCGTCCCAGGGGGAAGGGTTCTAGTTGAGCCTCTTTGTCGTGCGGAAGCCGGGCGGCTCGGTCAGACCGATCCTGAACCTAAAATCTGTACTTGAAAACTTTCAAGTTCAAGATGGAATCTCTTCGAGCTGTGATCTCCAGCCTAGAAGGGGGGGATTTTATGGCGTCAGTCAACATAAAAGATGCCTACTTACACGTCCCGATATATCCTCCTCATCAGGCCTTCCTGAGATTTGCAGTCCAGGATTGTCATTACCAATTTCAGATGATGCCGTTTGGGCTTTCCACGGCCCCGAGGGTCTTCACCAAAGTGATGGTGGAAATGATGGTACTCCTACGCAAGCAGGGTGTCACAATTATCCCGTACTTGGACGATCTCCTGATAAAGGCGAGATCAAAAATAAGATTTTACTTACCGATAAATCTATTTCTCGTAGTCCGTAGTGGATGCTGGGACTCCGTAAGGACCATGGGGAATAGCGGCTCCGCAGGAGACAGGGCACAAAATAAAAGCTTAAGGATCAGGTGGTGTGCACTGGCTCCTCCCCCTATGACCCTCCTCCAAGCCTCAGTTAGGATACTGTGCCCGGACGAGCGTACATAATAAGGAAGGATATTGAATCCCGGGTAAGACTCATACCAGCCACACCAATCACACCGTACAACTTGTGATCTGAACCCAGTTAACAGTATGATAAATGCCAAGGAGCCTCTGAAAAGATGGCTCACAACAATAATAACCCGAATTTTTGTAACAATAACTATATACAAGTATTGCAGACAATCCGCACTAGGGATGGGCGCCCAGCATCCACTACGGACTACGAGAAATAGATTTATCGGTAAGTAAAATCTTATTTTCTCTGACGTCCTAGTGGATGCTGGGACTCCGTAAGGACCATGGGGATTATACCAAAGCTCCCAAACGGGCGGGAGAGTGCGGATGACTCTGCAGCACCGAATGAGAGAACTCCAGGTCCTCCTCAGCCAGGGTATCAAATTTATAGAATTTAGCAAACGTGTTTGCCCCTGACCAAGTAGCTGCTCGGCAAAGTTGTAAAGCCGAGACCCCTCGGGCAGCCGCCCAAGATGAGCCCACTTTCCTTGTGGAATGGGCTTTTACTGATTTTGGCTGTGGCAATCCTGCCACAGAATGTGCAAGCTGAATTGTACTACAAATCCAACGAGCAATCGTCTGCTTAGAAGCAGGAGCACCCAGCTTGTTGGGTGCATACAGGATAAACAGCGAGTCAGATTTTCTGACTCCAGCCGTCCTGGAAACATATATTTTCAAGGCCCTGACAACGTCAAGCAACTTAGAGTCCTCTAAGTCACTGGTAGCCGCAGGTACCACAATAGGTTGGTTCATGTGAAATGCAGAAACCACCTTAGGTAGAAATTGAGGACGAGTCCTCAATTCCGCCCTGTCAGAATGAAAAATTAAGTAAGGGCTTTTATATGATAAAGCCGCCAATTCTGACACACGCCTGGCTGAAGCCAAGGCTAACAGCATCGACACCTTCCATGTGAGATATTTTAAGTCCCCAGTGGAAAGTGGTTCAAACCAATGTGACTTTAGAAAACTCAACACCACATTGAGATCCCAAGGTGCCACTGGAGGCACAAAAGGAGGCTGTATGTGCAGGACCCCTTTTACAAATGTCTGAACTTCAGGTACTGAAGCCAGTTCTTTCTGGAAGAAAATCGACAGGGCCGAAATTTGAACCTTAATGGACATAATTTTAGGCCCATAGACAGTCCTGTTTGCAGGAAATGAAGGAAACGACCCAGTTGAAATTCCTCTGTAGGGGCCTTCTTGGCCTCACACCACGCAACATATTTACGCCAAATGCGGTGATAATGTTTTGCGGTTACGTCCTTCCTGGCTTTGACCAGAGTAGGGATGACTTCTTCTGGAATGCCTTTTTCCCTCAGGATCCGGCGTTCAACCGCCATGCCGTCAAACGCAGCCGCGGTAAGTCTTGGAACAGACAAGGCCCCTGCAGTAGCAGGTCCTTTCTTAGAGGTAGAGGCCACGGTTCGTCCGTGAGCATCTCTTGAAGTTCCGGGTACCAAGTCCGTCTTGGCCAATCCGGAACCACGAGTATAGTTCTTACTCCTCTCCTTCTTATGATTCTCAGTACTTTTGGTATGAGAGGCAGAGGAGGGAACACATACACTGACTGGTACACCCACGGCGTTACCAGAGCGTCCACTGCTATTGCCTGAGGGTCCCTTGACCTGGCGCAATATCTGTCCAGTTTTTTGTTTAGACGTGACGCCATCATGTCCACCTTTGGTTTTTCCCAACGGTTTACAATCAGGTGGAAGACTTCTGGGTGAAGTCCCCACTCTCCCGGGTGAAGGTCGTGTCTGCTGAGGAAGTCTGCTTCCCAGTTGTCCACTCCCGGAATGAATACTGCTGACAGTGCTATCACAAGATTTTCCGCCCAGCGAAGAATCCTTGCAGCTTCTGCCATTGCCCTCCTGCTTCTCGTGCCGCCCTGTCTGTTTACGTGGGCGACTGACGTGATGTTGTCCGATTGGATCAACACCGCCTGACCCTGAAGCAGAGGTTTTGCTTGACTTAGGGCATTGTAAATGGCCCTTAGTTCCAGAATGTTTATATGAAGAGACGTTTCCAGGCTTGACCACAGGCCCTGGAAATTCCTTCCCTGTGTGACTGCTCCCCAGCCTCTCAGGCTGGCATCCGTGGTTACCAGGATCCAATCCTGAATGCCAAATCTGCGGCCCTCTAGTAGATGAGCACTCTGCAGCCACCACAGGAGAGACACCCTTGTCCTTGGCGACAGGGTTATCCGCTGATGCATCTGCAGATGCGATCCGGACCATTTGTCCAGTAGATCCCACTGAAATGTTCTTGCATGGAATCTTCCGAATGGAATCGCTTCGTAAGAAGCCACCATTTTCCCCAGGACCCTCGTGCACTGATGCACTGAGACCTGTCCTGGTTTTAGGAGGTTCCTGACTAGCTCGGATAACTCCCTGGCCTTCTCCTCCGGGAGAAACACCTTCTTCTGGACTGTGTCCAGAATCATTCCTAGGAACAGTAGACGTGTCGTTGGAATCAGCTGCGATTTTGGAATATTTAGAATCCACCCGTGCTGACGTAACACTACCTGAGATAGTGCTACTCCGACTTCTAACTGTTCCCTGGATCTTGCCCTTATCAGGAGATCGTCCAAGTAAGGGATAATTAAAATGCCTTTTCTTCTTAGAAGAATCATCATTTCGGCCATTACCTTGGTAAAGACCCGAGGTGCCGTGGACAATCCAAACGGCAGCGTCTGAAACTGATAATGACAGTTTTGTACTACAAACCTGAGGTACCCTTGGTGAGAAGGGTATATCGGGACGTGGAGATAAGCATCCTTGATGTCCAGAGACACCATATAGTCCCCTTCTTCCAGGTTTGCTATCACTGCTCTGAGTGACTCCATCTTGAATTTGAACCTTTTTATGTAAGTGTTCAAGGATTTCAGATTTAAAATTGGTCTCACCGAGCCGTCCGGCTTCGGTACCACAAACAGCGTGGAATAATACCCCTTTCCTTGTTGCAGGAGGGGTACCTTGATTATCACCTGCTGGGAATACAGCTTGTGAATGGCTGCCAAAACTGCCTCCCTGTCGGAGGGAGACTTTGGTAAAGCAGACTTCAGGAAACGACGAGGGGGAAACGCCTCGAATTCCAGTTTGTACCCCTGCGATACTACCTGTAGAATCCAGGGATCCACTTGCGAGTGAGCCCACTGCGCGTTGAAATTCTTGAGACGGGCCCCCACCATATCTGAGTCTGCTTGTAAAGCCCCAGCGTCATGCTGAAGACTTGGCAGAAGCAGGGGAGGGCTTCTGCTCCTGTGAAGCGGCTGCATGGTGCAGTCTTTTTCCTCTTCCTCTGCCCCGGGGCAGAAAAGAGTGGCCTTTTGCTCGCTTGTACTTATGGGAACGAAAGGACTGAGTTTGAAAAGACGGTGTCTTTTTCTGCTGATGTGGAGTGACCTGGGGTAAAAAGGTGGATTTTCCAGCCGTTGCCGTGGCCACCAGGTCCGATAGACCAGCCCCAAATAACTCCTCCCCTTTATACGGCAATACTTCCATGTGCCGTTTGGAATCCGCATCCCCTGACCACTGTCGCGTCCATAACGCTCTTCTGGCAGAGATGGACATAGCACTTATTCTTGATGCCAGGGTGCAAATATCCCTCTGTGCATCACGCATATATAGTAGTGCATCCTTTAAATGTTCTATAGTTAACAAAATATTGTCCCTATCCAGGGTATCAATATTCTCGGTCAGGGAATCCGACCATGCGACTCCAGCACTGCACATCCAGGCTGAGGCGATTGCTGGTCGCAGTATAACACCAGTATGTGTGTATATACTTTTTAGGATATTTTCCAGCCTTCTATCAGCTGGTTCTTTGAGGGTAGCCGTATCAGGAGACGGTAACGCTACTTGTTTTGATAAACGTGTGAGCGCCTTATCTACCCTAGGGGGTGTTTCCCAACGCGCCCTAACCTCTAGCGGGAAAGGATATAATGCTAATAATTTTTTAGAAATTAGCTGTTTTTTATCGGGGGAAACCCACGCTTTTTCACACACCTCATTTATTTCCTCTGACTCAGGAAAAAATATTGGTAGTTTTTTCTCTCCCCACATAATACCCTTCTTTGTGGTACTTGTAGTGTCAGAAAGGTTCAATGCCTCTTTCATTGCCGTGATCATGTAACGTGTGGCCCTACTGGACATTACGTTTGTCTCGTCACCGTCGACACTAGACTCAGTATCTGTGTCAGGGTCTGTGTCGACCCACTGAGGTAACGGGCGTTTTAGCGCCCCTGACGGTGTCTGAGACGCCTGGACAGGCACTAATTGATTTGCCGGCTGTCTCATGTCGTCAACAGTTTTTTGCAAATTGCTGACATTATCACTTAATTGTTTAAATACAATCATCCAGTCAGGTGTCGACTCCCTAGGGGGTGACATCACCAACACAGGCAACTGCTCCGCCTCCACATAATTTTCCTCCTCATACATGTCGACACACGCGTACCGACACACAGCACACACACCGGGAATGCTCTGATAGAGGACAGGACCCCACTTAGCCCTTTGGAGAGACAGAGGGAGAGTCTGCCAGCACACACCCAGCGCTATATATATATATACAGGGATAACCTTATATAAGTGTTATTCCCTTATAGCTGCTGTTATTATCGTTATTTGCTGCCAAAAATGCCCCCCCTTCTCTTTTTTACCCTGATTCTGAAGCAGGACTGCAGGGGAGAGTCAGGGAGCCGTCTTTCCAGCGGAGCTGTGAGGGAAAATGGCGCTTGTGTGCTGAGGAGATAGGCTCCGCCCCTTCACGACGTCCTTATCTCCCGCTTTTCTGTGTAAAATGGCAGGGGATTAAAATACATCCATATAGCCCAGGAGCTATATGTGATGTATTCTGTTTTGCCACCTAAGGTATTCCGTTATATTGCGTCTCAGGGCGCTCCCCCCCCAGCGCCCTGCACCCTCAGTGACCGGAGTGTGAAGTGTGCTGAGAGCAATGGCGCACAGCTGCGGTGCTGTGCGCTACCTTAGTCTGAAGACAGGATGTCTTCTGCCGCCGATTTCACCGGACCTCTTCGTCTCTTCTGGCTCTGTAAGGGGGACAGCGGCGCGGCTCCGGTCACCCATCCAGGCTGAACCTGTGATCGTCCCTCTGGAGCTAGTGTCCAGTAGCCTAAGAAACCCGATCCACTCTGCACTCAGGTGAGTCCGTTTCTTCTCCCCTTAGTCCCACGATGCAGTGAGCCTGTTGCCAGCAGGACTCACTGAAAATAAAAAAACCTAACTAAACTTTTATTCTAAGCAGCTCAGGAGAGCCACCTAGATTGCACCCTTCTCGGCCGGGCACAAAAATCTAACTGAGGCTTGGAGGAGGGTCATAGGGGGAGGAGCCAGTGCACACCACCTGATCCTTAAGCTTTTATTTTGTGCCCTGTCTCCTGCGGAGCCGCTATTCCCCATGGTCCTTACGGAGTCCCAGCATCCACTAGGACGTCAGAGAAAGAGCAGTTGCTAAGGAATGTGGAACTCTCCCTGACGGTTCTGCGACATCATGGTTGGATTCTAAATTTGCCAAAGTCTCAGTTGATCCCGACAACTCGGCTGCCCATCTTGGGCATGATCCTAGACACGGAACTACAGAGAGTGTTTCTTCCGGCGGAAAAAGCTCTGGAAATCCATTGCATGGTCAAGGAGTTTCTGAAACCGGCAAGAGTGTCTATTCATCAATGCACTCGAGTGCTAGGGAAGATGGTTGTGGCTTACGAAGCCATTCCATTTGGCAGGTTTCATGCCCGGGTGTTTCAGTGGGACCTGCTGAGCAAATAGTCCGGGTCTCACCTGCACATGCACCGGAAAATAAGTCTATCTTCCAGGACCATAATTTCTCTCCTGTGGTGCCTGCAAAGTTCTCACCTTCTAGAGGGACGCAGGTTCGGAATCCAGGATTGGGTCCTGCTGACCACGAATGCAAGTCTCTGAGGCTGGGGTGCAGTCACACAAGGAAGAAGTTTCCAGGGAAAATGGTCCAGCCAGGAATCTTATACGAAGGGTTAATAGGGGCGCTCATGAAAAAACCCACACACCAAAATCTTACAGGTTCAAATGACAGCCAAGGAATCAATTGTATTAATAAAAAACATATATGTTTATTAATAACAATACTCTACTAAGATAAAATTACTGCTTGAATACAGAAACTGATAAAACACATAAATTAAAATAAGCTGGAGTTAAGAGCCATTTACAACAGCCTTCTGCAAGCGAAAAACCTTCTTCAAGGTCTACCTGTCCTGATTCAGTCGGACAACATAACAGCGGTGGCGTACGTAAACCGCTAGGGCGGAACAAAGAGCAGAGCGGCAATGGCGGAGGCCACAAGAGTTCTCCGCTGGGCGGAAAAGCACGTGAGCGCTCTGTCAGCAGTCTTCCTTCCGGGCGTGGACAGCTGGGAAGCAGACTTCCTCAGCAGACACGATCTCCATCCAGGAGAGTGGGCTCTTCATCAAGAGGTATTTGCAGAAGTGACAAAGCGTTGGGGAATTCCTCAAAGAGACATGATGGCGTCTCGCCTCAACAAGAAGCTTCCGAGGTATTGTTCCAGGTCAAGGGACCCCCAAGCCATTGCAGTGGATGCCCTGGTAACTCCGTGGGTGTTTCAGTCGGTGTATGTGTTCCCTCCACTTCCTCTCATTCCGAAAGTGTTGAGGATCATAAGACGAACAAGGGTTCCGGCAGTACTCGTCGTTCCAGATTGGCCACGGAGGGCCTGGTATCCGGATCTTCAGGAATTGCTCATAGAAGATCCTTGGCCGCTTCCTCTCAGAGAGGACCTGTTACTGCAGGGGCCATGCGTATTTCAGGACTTACCGCGGCTGCGTTTGACGGCGTGGAGGTTGAACGCCAAATCCTAGCTCGTAAAGGTATTCCCGGGGATGTCATCCCCACTCTCCTTAAGGCTAGAAAGGAGGTCACGGCGAAGCATTATCACCGTATTTGGAGAAAATATGTGTTGTGATGTGAAGCCAAAGAATGCAGGCCTGAAATTGGGTTCCATTAAAGTGCAGATTTCGGCTTTATCTATTTTCTTTCAAAAATAATTGTCCGCTCTTCCTGAAGTTCAGACTTTCGTGAAGGGAGTGCTGCATATCCTTCCTCCGTTTGTGCCACCGTGGCACCGTGGGATCTTGAAGTGGTGTTACAATTTCTTATGTCTCACTGGTTTGAACCTTTGCAAAAGGTTGAGTTAAAATTTGTCACTTGGAAAGTGGTCATGCTTTTGGCCTTAGCGTCCGCCAGACGGGTGTCAGACTTGGCGGCTTTGTCTCACAAGAGCCCATATTTGATTTTCCATGTGGATAGAGCGGAATTGAGGATTCGTCAACATTTTCTGCCGAAGGTGGTTTCTTTGTTTCACATGAACCAACCTATTGTGGTGCCTGTGGCTACGGATGCTGTGGCAGTGCCAAAATCTCTTGATGTTGTGAGAGCTTTGAAAGTTTATGTCGCCAGAACGGCTCTTGTTAGGAAAACGGAGGCTCTGTTTGTCCTGTATGCTTCCAACAAGATTGGAAATCCTGCTTCCAAGCAGACTATTGCACGCTGGATTTGTAATACGATTCAGCACGCTCATTCTACGGCTGGGTTGCCGTTGCCGAAGTCAGTAAAGGCCCATTCTACCAGGAAGGTGGGCTCATCTCGGGCGGCTGCCGAGGGGTCTCGGCACTTCAGCTGTGCCGAGCAGCTACGTGGTCGGGTTCAAACACTTTTGCTAAGTTCTACAAGTTTGATACCCTGGCTGATGAGGACCTCATGTTTGCTCAATCGGTGCTGCAGAGTCGTCCGCACTCTCCCGCCCGGTCTGGAGCTTTGGTATAGACCCCATGGTCCTTTTGGAGTTCCCAGCATCCTCTAGGACGTAAGAGAAAATAGGATTTTAATACCTACCGGTAAATCCTTTTCTCCTAGTCCGTAGAGGATGCTGGGCGCCCATCCCAGTGCGTACTGTTACTTGCAGTTGTATTGTTGGTTGTTGGTTTCGGTTACACAAAGGTTGTGTATCTGTTATGTTCAGCTTGTTGCTGTTTTTCGTTCATACTGTTATCTGGTATTCCTGCTAATCCAGTTGTACGGTGTGTTTGTGGTGTGAGCTGGTATGTATCTCACCCTTAGTTTAACAAAAATCCTTTTCCTCGAAATGTCCGTCTCCCCTGGGCACAGTTCCTATAACTGAGGTCTGGAGGAGGGGCATAGAGGGAGGAGCCAGTTCACACCCATTCAAAGTCTTATAGTGTGCCCATGTCTCCTGCGGATCCCGTCTATACCCCATGGTCCTTTTGGAGTCCCCAGCATCCTCTACAGACTAGGAGAAAAGGATTTACCGGTAGGTATTAAAATCCTATTTTCCTGTGGGCCTGTGTTTGGCCATGAATGATGTTTTATTTCTGTGGTGTTAGGGCTCAGACCGGGGCCCCAACACAACAGGTATTAAAAAAAAAAAAAAAAATATTCATGGCCCAACAAAGGCCCACAGGAAACAAATACAATTTTCATGGTCTCAGCCAGGCCACAACAGTGCCCACAGGAATAAATTTACATTCATGGCCCACCCTGGTCCCAGACCCCCACAGGAACAAAATAACTTTCAGGGCCCCCAGCCGAACCCTGTCCCAGCCGCCCCTAAACACAACAGGAATCAAGTAAAATATACATAATCATGCCCAGCCCCATAGAAAAAAATTAAATAAAATTGTTATGCTGCACCATTGCACCCACCTGGAATAATATAATTTCACTGACTCCCCCTCTTCCAGTGTGACTCCAGTGACAGTCTTTTTTTTTTTCCAAAAGAGCAGCAACAGGGGGGTGCCCACAGTGTGTGCAAGCAGGACCCAGGCAGCAGGCACTGTCTCACTGAATGTGGGGGTGAGCGGTGTGGCGCTGGTCACTGCAGGCAGCAGCAGGGATCCCTCCTCCTTCTCCCATGCCTCAGGGTCCCGACTCCATCCAATCTATAGCCCCCAGTCCAGGGCCGGCCAACCCAATACTGATGAGCCCTATCCTCGTGTCTCAGTGCGGGGCAGTGGTGCACAAATGGCTGGCATGCCTGAAGGGGCGTTGTGGCGCGGTGCTGTGCTGTACAGATGGTGGGCTGGTAAGACTTGAGGGGCGTCCCTATGCGGGGCTGTGTGCGCAGTGACCTCTGACGTCACACGGCGCCGTGCACAGCCGGGCAGCTTCTGAGCAGAGTGCTCAAGGTGCTCAAAGTGCTCAGCGCTGCCCGGCAGAAAGAGAAACCACGCATGCGCAGCTCAGTCACGAAATCCCGGGATTGGAAGCTCCAATCCCGGGATTGAAATCCCGGCAATTTTGGCCCCAAATCCCGGGATCCCGCCGATCTCGATCCCGCGATTGGCTACCCTAATGGTAACTATGACAGCTTTGCAGCCTGCTCAAAACATTGGCGACTGGCCTGTAATCTACATCTGCTTGCTCCAGTATAGCCTGCGGAGCTGAGTGACGCTCAACTGCCTCCGATATATTTGTGTCATATATTAAGCAAGAAATGCTTTTTTGAATGAAAATAAATAATTCTGCTTATTACTGCAATTGGGGAAGATTCATAAATAAGTGTTTTGATCTTTAAAAATATATCAACTCAGTATGTTATAGCAACTAGGAAATATTATGCAGAATTTACAAAGATGCTGCCTCATCAACTTTATCTCCGAAGCATTTTTCCATTAAAGTTTTGGGAACATTAGATTGTGAGAGAGTACCCAATTATACTGTTGTTTCAGAAAAAATGTACTTAAAATTCAGAGTGCATTGCTTTCTGATTAACATCACATCTATACAGGAAGGCCTGTGTTTCACCTCCCCCTCCCTCAAATCTGTGTATCCAGACATATATATTCTAGAGTTATTTTATGTGCATCACAGGTGAAAGTCACTAATTGATTTTGAAAGTGAAACAGCTATTTTTATTGCAAAACTTAATTTCTGTATTGATTTTATTATGTTTATTATATTATGTATTTTTATTTATTTTATCATATACATTGATTGTTCTTCTTCAGAGAAGCTTAAATAACCACGAAGCACAGAGAATAATTATGATCAAAATGGCAATTATATAAGAGCACCTCATGCAGAATCTTTATTGTTCACTTAAGCAAAACAAAAAAAATCAATGAATTCTCTCTCTTAGTAGCCCTATTCGGACACAGCGGATCTGTGCCAATGACACTGCTGCTGGGATTTGTACAGAGACTTGCAGGCTCAGATGCCCCACCAAAACAAATGTGATACAAAATGCATTTTTGTATCCAACCTCCCATTACTACCCACAAACAATAAGTGTCACTTACTTTGCGAACAATACTCACTGAATCCGTCATCGCTAAGCAATTGCTCTGTTGGCGCAATGCAACCTTGACGCGTACACAGCACCAAAAAATCATAACTGCACGATTATCTGCATTGCGTCCACCTCTAAATCAGGCACAATATGTTAGTACAGCGGTGTTTCAAAATATTTGGTAGAGAAAACTTTTATGTGTTTGTACTCCGCGTAAATAAATTGTACTAATGTTGTCATAGTAACTGAACCTTAGTTACCTCCATAACTTAATTATCCAGATATGAAGCTGATAAAAAGTACAATGACCATTTTGTCTGTCTGTTAATGCTCATTCTTGTTCCCACTTGAGAAGATCTGCAGACCATGCTATTACTACATAAATAAATGTTAATAAACTAGTTTCACAGATAATTGTAATAAAAATCCTAAAATAAAATAATAAATTATAAGTATAAATAATAAAAAAAATTTGACAAGTTTATTTTTTTTTAACTGTATCTGCAACTACTGTACATGTACAGGTTAGAACAAGTGCCAGATTAACAACAAGGCTGTCAGTATGGTTGCCAAGGGTAGGGCTGAAACTAGGATTTTGTCACCCCTGGGCAACACAGTCATTTGTGTGGCATAATGTGTAAGGGGCACTACTACTGCATACCTCCCAACTTTTTTGTTTGTGAAGCGGGACACTCGCGCGGCGAAGCCGCGAGCGCTCCCGAAAAGGTGGTGTGGCCTATGCAAATGGGGCGTGGCTTCGCGGGAGGACCCGCGATCGCGAGCCACGCCCCCATTTTCGTCACTGAGTGGGCATGCCCAGCGCTCTGTGAGCCGCTGGCATGCTCCCGTTCCCTCTGACTCCACTGAATAGACGACACCGTGGAAATGGTTGAGCTCTCTTTGGGTTTTTTGAATGTTGCCAAGTACTGTACTGTATATGGTAACTCATATTTGGGCTCTTGACCTAGGCATTAATGGTATCCGGACTCTGGGTCGACACCACTTAGGGCGACACCCATTGGTCGAAAGTGAATAGGTCGACACTAAAAATAGGTCGACACGACCATTAGGTCGATATAAACAATGTCGACATGCAAAAAGGTCTACATGAGTTTTTCACATTTTTCTTCTTTTTTTGTACTTTTTCATACTTTACGATCTACGTAGACTACGATTAGGAATGGTAACCTGTGCTGAGCGCAGCGGTAACGGAGCGAGGCACCTTGCCCGAAGCGCGAGGGGACACGGTGCACTAATTGGGGTTCCCGGTCACTTTACGAAGAAAACAACACAAAAAAACCCATGAAAAACTAATTTCGACCTTTTTTCATGTAGACATAATAGCCGCATCGACCTGTTTCTAGTGTCAACAGTGTCGGACTGGAGCATGAAGGGCCCACCGGGGGTATTCAGTGGTAGGGGCCCATGCTAAGAGGTGTGGTCAGCCTCCAAAGAGTGTGTGGCCAGCCACCACAGAGGATTGGCTAACCATTAGAGAGTACCTGGTCTGGACTCTTTGATAATTTATATAAAAATGAATGCTAGTTCATGCATGATAATGTGCCAGATTAATGACAGCAATGTACTGTAGAGACTACATCATAATCCTGTGCAGTATAAAGTAACATATGTATAATATATAATTCAAGTGCGCAGTCTTGAACCTGATTCCTAGAGGAGGAGGGCCCCCCAGGCAGTGGGGCCTACCGGTGGTTTCCCCTGTACTCCTGTGGGCCAGTCCGACCCTGAGTGTCGACCTAGCCACTTCGACCAATAGGTGTTGACCTAATGGGTGTCGACCTAGGTACTGTCGACCCTGAGTCCCATACCCGGCATTAATATCCCCTGCTTTATGCAATATGTTGTTGAGGCTCCTCCCATACAGAGTATGGAAAATGTGTTATCTATATTGAAGGTGCAGTATGCTTTTGCTGTATTAATGTGAAAGGAGTGAGATATTTGTAGTGTATTGTGTTTATTCACATGTTGCTAATGAAGATGTTTTAAGACATGAAGGGGTCCTATCTAACTTTCCATGTGTTCCCTCCCCTTACAAATACAGCTTCAGACAAACCTCCCAGCATTGGTGGTTGTGAAATTGTGTGTCTGCTTGCACCTACATCGGCTGTAAAGGGTCAAAATTTTGCGGGAAAGGGGGAGTTCCCAGCACACTCCAAGATTGCTGGGCTGCCCCCAAGCTGTCCCTGCACTGTGAACCAATGCCATGCTTCATCTGCAGTATTCACCTGCAGTAGCCATGACCGTGTTTCCCCCAGCATTCCCCCCACGGGACACTGCAGCCCGTGAATGGGATGGCAGGGCCAGTCCCAGAAGAATGGATCTGTCATGGTGAAAGCTGGACAGTTGGGAGGTATGCTTCAAGGCATGCACACAAGTCAGCAATAACTCATGCACAGTGCCAATGCCCTTGTTATCTTCTGTGCTAGAGCCATATTTCTGAAGGGTATGCTACTGCAATGGATGCAGGGTGTGGGCAGTCGACCCAGGGGCCCATGTTTCAGCACACCCTTCACACATTATAGCCTCAGGTTGCTAGGTCTACTGGCTGTTTTTGGTTGCAGAGACATTAGCATTGTAATTAAAGGCCTCTTAGAATTGAGCATGTGTGTTTTCCATTGATTCCATTTTTCATACAGAGGGAAATATCAAATTACATATTTCAGTAGAAACCAGGGGGTAAATTTACTAAGGTGGGAGAATTTTAGAACTGGTGATGTTGCCCATAGCAACCAATCAGATTATATCTATTATCTGCTAGAAGCAGCTAGATAAATGGTAAGTAGAATCTGATTGGTTGCCATGGGCAACATCACCAGTTCTAAAAATCTCCCACCTTGGTAAATTTACCCCTATGTTTGAGAACATTAGAAAAAGCAATCTTAACATTGGCCCTCATTCCGAGTCGTTCGCTCGGTAATTTTCTTCGCATCGCAGTGAAATTCCGCTTAGTACGCATGCGCAATATTCGCACTGCGACTGCGCCAAGTAATTTTACAATGAAGATAGTATTTTTACTCACGGCTTTTTCTTCGCTCTGGCGAACGTAGTGTGATTGACAGGAAATGGGTGTTACTGGGCGGAAACACTGCGTTTTCGGGGCGTGTGGATAAAAACGCTACCGTTTCCGGAAAAAACGCAGGAGTGGCCGGAGAAACGGGGGAGTGTCTGGGCGAACGCTGGGTGTGTTTATGACGTCAAACCAGGAACGACAAGCACTGAACTGAACGCAGATGCCGAGTAAGTCTGAAGCTACTCTGAAACTGCTAAGTAGTTTGTAATCGCAATATTGCGAATACATCGGTCGCAATTTTAAGAAGCTAAGATACACTCCCAGTAGGCGTAGGCTTAGCGTGAGCAACTCTGCTAAATTCGCCTTGCGAGCGATCAACTCGGAATGAGGGCCATTGACTTCAAAACTGGAGTGTGAATGGCGAATCTTGTGATAAAAAAAAAACGTTTTGAACGTAAGCAACAGACCTAGAACACAATAGGCAATCATTTCATGCTAATTTAAATTGGGGCCTGTCAACAATTATTTATTATTTATTAACAGTTTCTTATACAGCACAGCAAATTCCGTTGTGCTTTACAATTGGAAACAGTGATTTGTTAACAAACCAAGGCCCCCATTTATCAAGCCTTGTAGAGTGATAACCGATCAGCTCCTAACTTCCATGTCACAGGCTGTGTTTGAAAAATGACAGTTAGGAGCTGATTGGCTGGTACTTTATCACCGTGCAATTTATCACTCTCCAAGGTTTGATAAATCTGGGTCCAGGTTTGTTAGCAAACCGAAAAAGCACCCTAATGGGCAAAACTATATTGCACTGCAGGTGCGGCAGATGTAACATGTGCAGAGAGTTTTAGATTTGGTTGGGGTGTGTTCAAACTGAAATCTAAACTGAATAACCCCCAGTAATAACATAAAACAAAACAATTGGAAACAACAGTAAAAAAAAAAAAAACTGGGTAATAACAGACAGTCATAGAGGTAGGAAGGCCCTGCTCGCAAACTTACAATCTATACCATGAACAAGTTTGGGGCCTTCAAACTACTGAAACTCATTCAAATTCGAACTTGTTAGAAATTTTCAAGCATTTCTAGACTTTAGTTAAGAAATATTAAAAATGGACAGTTATGCTCGTTCTATTTAAGATTCATCTGAGAAATGTAGCATTTATCAGTTTAAGAAATTGAAAAAACAAAACATGTAAAACTGTTTCTAAGAGCAGGGCTGTTTCTATGAAGACACAATGTGGAAACTGGCATCAATTTTATAATTTCTTAAGGTAATTTTTAGTGATGAGTGGATTCGGTTTTACTCGGTTTTCCTCGGTTCTCAAAATGGCATCTTATTGGCTCACGGATGTCACGTGTTTTGGATAGCCAATAAGATGCCGTTTTGAGAACCGAGTAAAACCGAGTAAAACCGAATCCGCTCATCACTAGTCATTTTAAATTTGGACGAGCCACGAGTCAAGTCCGGATCTTCCATTACTGGAACCAGGGCAGCTTCCAGCAGTCTTACCTGTAGTATAGCTCCATAGTTCAACATTTCTGAAGATCTTGGGCCTGAATCAGATGCGGTTGGAGGGAGCAGTGATGCACGGATATGGTAATGCAGCAGGAGGTGTCTGGTATAAGTAGATGCCTCCTGCATGCATGTGTGATTCACTGCTGCATCTGAGGACACAATGTCGGATCACTTGTGACACCATAAGAAGCGGGAGTGACCCATGGGGTCACACAGGCTGGTTGCCACAGCTCCTTCCAAAAGGTCAGGAAATCTCTGTCAAAAGACAGAGATCCTGGCCTCGGCACACCCACAATACAGAGGCAACATTTCTGCAGCAGATTGTCAATCACTGACAGTCTGCAGCTGTAGATCGAATGGCATCGCAGAGCTGTACTGCACATGCGTAGTACGAGTCCTGCACATGGCAAAGTACCGAACATCTGTACTTTGTGTCTAGAGCAGCAAGAGCATTGGGACCAGAATCAGGCCCTTTATCAGCAGCAGAGCCGGATTAAGACCATGGGGGGCCCGGGGCACTTAAGAGAGTGGGGCCCCTAATAGAGAAGGCAGAATATATATATATATATATACACACATATATACACACACACACACACACACACACACACACACCCAGGGCCTCGCAGGGACTAGTGGGGTACAACACAAGCCTAGAGCCGGCTGTATACCATGCCCCTTGTCAGCCTCACATACCCACTCCCCTGTGCCTCCTGTACCTGACACCCCTTTGGTCCCCATCCCTCCACTGTATATCCCAGAGGGTGTCCCTTCCCAGGTTCGGGTGCGGGGGTTAGGAGGGAGTTTATGGGGTGTGAATGTGGGAGACAGTGGGAGTAGGATGTGTGGTGGGGTTAGAGAATTTGGGTGTATGTGGGGTGAACACGGGGACTAGGCTGTGGGGTGTAGAGGATTATGGGGTGTATGTGGGGGAATAGGGTGTGTGGCAGGGGTAGAGGGTTATGGGGTGTATTGTATGGGCAGTGGCAAACGCAGGATTTCCATGGGGGGGTTTCCGTACATGTATGTATTCATGTGTTTGTATACGTATATGTGTGGGTGGGTTTACATGTACTGTGTATGAATATACTGTATATAATCCCAGTAAAAAAGGCAGGTGCACTCAGATTTGACCAAAAACTGTAATGAAGCAAAGTCACAGCATATCAACATGTCAGGGCTACGGGCCCCCGAAACGTGGATATATGCTGCGACTTTGCATCATTACAGTTTTTTGGTAAAATCTGAGTGCACCTGACTTTTTTATCGGGATTATAATTATTTACAGAGGGCACTCGAGTATTATTTTGAATGTCAGAGGAGTGCCGGACCACCGTACATACACATACAGTAGCATACACACACACACACACACACACACACACACACACCATACATGCATGCGCGCGCACACACACACACACACACACACACACACAATACAGCACACATATATACACACATAGTATACATGCACACAGCATACATACAAACACACACACACACACACACAGACTATACATGCACGCAGCATACATACACACATACGCAGTATACATACGCATAGCATACATACACAGTATACATGCATTCATAGTATACACACACACACACACACACACACACACACACACACACACACTATAGATGCATATAGCATGCTTTGCATACACACACACTACACATGCCATACTACACACACCATTATAAGTAACTACAGCCTTCCCTCACCATTCGTCTCCCCTGCCCGCCAGCCTATTTAATTACACACCACCGGCCTCTCCTTCAATCCCTACATACAGTATCTAACACCCACCTGGATTCCATGAGTGTATTGGACACATCCACTGCCTACTCAGTACCCTCACCAGCCTTTTTCTCTTTCACCTCACAACTCACATACACGTACAGTACCTCCTGAGAGGAGCTGTGTGCTGCGCTGTCACTGCAGCTCCCTCTACAGGCACCAAGCAGCAAGCGTCTCTGTGTAAGGATGGAGCTGCTGCAGCCTGTCACTCTGTCAGTTCCTCACGCTATAAACAAAAAAAAACAAAAAAACGACCAGCAGCGCAGATGGATCGGCGGCCAGGGGGGGTTTCTAGGTACTCGGAAACCCCCCCTGCGTGGAGTAGGGTATGTTGGGAGGTAGAGCGCTATGGGATGAATGTGCCCTGCACTCCCGTCCCCCCTGCCACACCGCAGATCGGATCTCTCTTCCGATCCGATCTGCGGTGCTGTGCTCCCCGGCTCCCGTCCTCACTGCAGCAGCAGCTGCGCACAGACAGGACAGCTGAGCGGAGCGACGGCTCAGCTGTCCAATAAAGTATGAATGAAGCAGCCTGCCGCTCAGTCATTGGCTGGGCACGCAGGCTGTTTCATTGATACATTATTGGACAGCTGAGCCGTCGCTCTGCTCAGCTGTCCTGTCTGTGCGCAGCTGCTGCAGTGAGGACGGGAGCCGAGGAGCACAGCACCGCAGATCGGATCGGAAGAGAGATCCGATCTGCGGTGTGGCAGGGGGCCCTTTTGGAAAGGGGGGCCCGGGGTACGTATCCCCCGGGCCCCCCCCTTAATCCGGCTCTGATCAGCAGTAAGTAGGAAACGTTTTACATAGTGATCAGAACAAACTGCTTTGACAGCTATTTACTTGCCGTTAGAGTACCCAGATCACCCCATCCACGGCACTCAAGCCCAGATTGAATTGCTCTGTTAGACATCATCTAGTGGCAGCCACGGGGGTAATAATCAGATCATCCTCAATGTATCTTGTTCATTTTTATTTGAAACTAGCTGTTCTACCAGTTCTACGCACAGAAGTTTCTGATTTTCACGGTTGTAACTATAAATGAGTGCTAAAAATGTGGTAAATTTGGTAAATCTATAGAGATGTAAATTTGAGACGTCTTAATGTAAGTAAATATTAATCCGTGGTTCTTGCATTACCCGAGGAGCACCTGTAGCAGATACATATAGATAGATAGATAGATAGATAGATAGATAGATAGATAGATAGATAGATAGATAGATAGATAGATAGATACAGCAACCCTGGCAATTGAAGCACTGAAGTACTGCTGCCATCAGGTTAACTCCTTGATAATATTCATCAGAGCACAGAGGTCACCCCTAACACCCCCCTCCCTCTGCCTCCCCTCCCTCCTCTCTGCGCCACTACTCATACCTGGCTCAGTGACAGGGAGAAGCCCTTGCCTCTGGTGTCCAGCATGTTGTTTGTCTCTGGCATTCCCTGTCACACAGGCCAGGTGTTGGATGGCTGCTAACGCAGATCAGATTTAGGGGTCTATTTACTAAGCCTTGGATGGAGATAAAGTCGCTGGAGATAAAGTACCAGCCAATCGGCGTCTAACTGCCATGCCACACGCTGTGTTTGAAAAATGACAGGAGCCGATTGGCTGGTACTTTATCTCCAGTGACTTTATCTCCATCCAAGGCTTAGTAAATAGACCCCTCAGACTCAGTGGCGTAAGTTCGTCCCAGACGCCCGGAGGCAAGATAAATATTGGTGCCCCCACCTCTATATTTAGACAAATATATATATATATATATATATATAGAGAGAGAGAGAGAGAGAGAGAGAAGGTTATAGGCGGCACCCAGGAGGTTGGATTATTCTGTATTTTTTAAATGCATACAATGCATTATAGTGGTGGGGAGCACCAATAGTTATCCTGCCAACTATATTTATATCCCACCATTCTTCGAAAGCATAACGGCATATGCTTGAAGAAAATTCCAAAGGACAGTTCTTGCGGTAAGAGCTGTTCTTTGCGATGATAGGACTTCTGGGTTAATGAACTGAAATCCTATCTGCGCATGTGTGGGCTGACGCACGCCTCTGGCGGTTGCTGGAAGGGATCCAATTGGGCAGTAGGACTTAGCAAAGGGGGAGCAGATGGAGCAAGGGATGAGGCAGAATGGGGTTTGTTGGTGACTAATGTGTGTATATATATACACGGTATATCACAATGTAACTATTAGAATCTTTAATTACACCTTGTTCCTCACCTCCTGGTGCACCTTCTACACTTCCCCTCCCCAATTACCAGAGACAGAGAGCAAATACAGTAGGGAGTGGAATCCGAGGCGAGCGCGGTTCCGCCTTTTCTAATAACAACACTGCCTCGCAGGGGTAAACGCTGGATTTTTATGTGTGTGTGTGTGTGTGCATATGTATACAGTATATATATATATATATATATAAATATATGTATATACACACATATAGCACACATGCATATGCCCCCACCCCCCCATACACACACACATATGCACCTCACAAAATACAGGCTGCTGCAATCATAGCCTTCCCAGCAAACATTGGCTATTGCAGTGATCAATTGTAAACCCCACCCCTCCATATACAGTGGGGATTGAAAGTTTGGCACACCAGGCAAAAATTCATTTTAATGTGCAAAAAGAAGCCAAGGAAAGATGGAAAAATCTCCAAAAGGCATTAAATTACAGATTAGACATTCTTATAACATGTCAAAAAAAGTTTGATTTTATTTCCATCATTTACACTTTCAAAAGAACAGAAAACAAAAAATGGCGTCTGCAAAAGTTTGGGCACCCTGCAGAGTTAATACCTTGTACTGCCCCCTTTGGCAAGTATCACAGCTTGTAAACGCTTTTTGTAGCCAGCCAAGAGTCTGTCAATTCTTGTTTGAGGAATCTTCGCCCATTCTTCCTTACAAAAGTCTTCCAGTTCTTTGAGATTCCTGGGCTGTCTGTGACGCACTGCTCTTTTAAGGTCTATCCATAGATTTTCAATTATGTTGAGGTCAGGAGATTGTGAAGGCCATGGCAAAACCTTCAGTTTGCGCCTCTTTATGTAATCCACCGTGAATTTTGAGGTGTGTTTAGGATCATTAGCCATTTGTAGAAGCCAGCCTCTCTTTAACTTCAGCCTTTTCACAGATGGCATCAAGTTAGCGTCCAAAGTTTGCTGGAATCTTATTGAATCCATTTTTCCTTCTACTCATGAAATCTTCCCTGTGCCCCTGGCCGCAATACAACCCCAAAGCATGTTTGATCCACCCCCATGCTTAACAGTTGGACAGAGGTTCTTTTCATTAAATTCTGTGCCCTTCCTTCTCCAAACATACCTTTGCTCATTCCGGCCAAAAAGTTCGATTTTTAACCTCATCGGTCCACAGAACTTTATTTCAAAATGCATCAGGCTTGTCTATATGTTCATTTGCAAACTTCAAACGCTGATTTTTGCGGTGAGGACGTAGAAGAGGTTTTCTTCTGATGACTCTTCCATGAAGACCATATTTGTACAAGTATCTCTTTATAGTGGAATAGTGTACCACAACTCCAGTGTCTGCCAGATCTTCCTGGAGGGATCGTGCAGTCAAACGTGGATTTTGACTTGCTTTTCTCACAATCCTGCGAGCTGTTCTGTCTGATATTTTTCTTGGTCTTCCAGATCTTGCTTTAACTTCCACTGTTCCTGATGACTGCCATTTCTTAATTACATTCCGAACAGAGGATATGGGCATCTGATAACGCTTTGCTATCTTCTATAGCCTTCTCCTGCTTTGTGAGCGTCAACTATTCTCAGTTTCAGTGTTCTACACAACTGCTTAGAGGAACCCATGGTGCAGATTGTTGGAGCAAGGTCAGATGAGTCTGGGCTTTTAAAACCTTTGAGATTGACATCACCTGGTCTTTCCAGACGATGATTGAGAACAATCCATGACACTGCCAGGTCTCAGCTATCCAAAGGGGGCAGTACAAGGTATTAACTCTGCAGGGTGCCCAAACTTTTGCAGACGCCATTTTTTGTTTTCTGTTCTTTTGAAAGTGTAAATGAAATAAAATCAAACTTTTTTTGACATGTTATAAGAATGTCTAATCTGTAATTTGATGCCTTTTGGAGATTTTTCCATCTTTCCTTGGCTTCTTTTTGCACATTAAAATGACTTTTTGCCTGGGGTGCCCAAACTTTCAATCCCCACTGTACATACTTACCCACCCATTCCCCTCCTTCCCCTAGCAAATATTAGCTGCCACAATCATTTATAATAGATAACCCACACACACACACACACATACAGTGAGAGCGCTGCCTTACCTGTGGACCAGCATGGAGGAAGAGAGTGTGTGTGTAGCACAGGTCTCAAAGCCCCATAGTAAGCAACTGGTGCTCGCTGCCGCTTCGGATCCCCCTGCCAGCTACATGAGGAGCTGCCGTTCATGCGCGGCAGCTCACTGGAGCTATGTTTAAAAAAAAAACTGTGGCTATGGATCGGCTGGCGGGCAGGGGGGGATTTCTAGGTACTCAGACCCCCCCCCAATCCGCATGCGCGTGTGCCTCCTCGCACGTGAGTGTGTCCCCCTGCAGCAGCATCCCCTCTTCCTAACACCTACAATCACTGCAACCATGCACAATAGGTGAGCGCTGGAGAGGCTTACAGGCATGAGTGAGTCTGACTCATTGCGGCCGGCACAGAACTGGAGACAATGGAGGTGAGGTGCCCTCTTGAGGCCAGGAGCCCGGCGGCAGCCGAGTCCACTGCCTCCCGGAGTTCCGCCACTGCTCAGACTCTTCCTGTTATTCAGGACGTGAGACTCCTCCTCACTCCGGGCCCCAGCGCCCCGCTCTCTCTGCTGGATGAGGTTGACCTGTAGAGGTTTCAGAATGCCTGGTGGGTGTGATAGGGTCACCAGCAGGTGGGTGGAGAGGCCAGGAAAGGAGTGATACGGTGACCAAAAGTTAGGGCTTATGACCTTAAAATGGGGGGCGCACCAAATAACTGCCTAGCCCTGGGTGAGAAAAAGTCTAGCTGATGGGGGCTGAACTTGGACTGAAATGGCAGCAGGAGTGTCACTATTCATCTCAGCGACCCCGAAAACTATGGATTTTTACATGTCACTCCCTTCCCACCCCCACCCCTATGGGTGTCTTACCCCCACAGTATTTTTGTCCAGATTGTAAGTCATAGGTGTACCAAGTTTGGTGTAAATTGCTCCAGGCATTCCAGAGTTATGCTGGAACATACAAACACACATACACACATACTGTACATCAATTTTTATACATATAGATTAAATTGCCTTGCTTATATTGAGATAGACCAAGGTGTGGATAAACAATGATTTTTCATGCATATAGGAACCTAATTAAAAGAATAGAAGGATCACAAGTCTGAGAGTTTCAAGTACTGTACACTGTGTCAGCTTATCCTAAATCCCAGGAGAAGCCCAAGATTTGAAACATTATTTTCTTGGATTTGTATCTCAGTTAGAGGTCTATGTATCACCATCTGCATCTAATGATGCGAATGACAGGTGATAAACTCGACCAGACTCGCACTGTAATAATTGAGTACATTGTATGGATGTATCAATTATTGCATGCAGGGACAGAGCTTGCGGTGAAGCTCTGTCCCTGCGATGCCTCTCCGCAGCATCATCGGGATATTTTTTTTCGTAAAAAATACCCTGATGGCCCTCTGCGCATGCCCCGCCGCCCGTCGCTACCGCCGCCAGGTTGTCTTCTCATTGCGACTACCCCCGCTGCAGATGAAGCACACTCCCCTCCCCCGGATTCATACTTACCTGTCCAGGGAGCCGGTGTCCGCTGCTCTGGTGAGCACTGCCGGGCTCCAGGTCCTTCTTCTGGGCTGTGACCCCCGGTGCTGTAAAGTGCGATGCCGCTTTACAGCGTCACTTTACTGCACCTGGGTCACAGCGCAGCAAATGGGGGACCCGGCGCCCAATAGCGCTCACTGGAGCAGCAGACACCGGCTCCCTGGACAGGTGAGTATGTTTTGGGGTTTTTTTTACTTTTTTTTCTTTTTTTTACAAGTGATCAGCTTGTGTGTCCATTGGACACACATACTGTAGCTGATCACTGGAGCCCGGTCTCCGCACAGCAGAAAAAGCTGGGCAAAAGGGTGCACATCGCAGTGCTGTCGAGTTTATCACAGGGCACACTGCGGTATTTTTTTACCTTTTTTTAGTAAATTTGGCCACATTGCATTTCCCATTATAAGTATGGGGAATGCGATGTGGCTTACTAAAAAAATGACAATTAAAGGGTTTGGAGCAGTTTTTCATGAAAACTGCTCCAAATGCCCTTTAATACTTTCAAGTGATACTAAAATAATGTAAAAAGGGTGTGAAAAAGCAGTAAAAATAATGTTAATAAATAGGCCCCTAAATCTCTTTTGTATACTTATCCCATTTCTCACTTACCTCATTTAGATTTAGGAATAAGTCCTGCTATAAGCTTTATTTTAGGTTCCAAATCCATCTTGTGCTGCAGGAGGACACATTTTAAAAGTGCAGACAGATTGGGAGGGGACAGTGTCCTTGCTCAACTGTAAATTTGCATGTAAATTACACATCGAAGTTGCACTCGTTGCATCGCAACATGGGGCCTAATTCAGACCTGATCGCAACAGCAAACTTTTTCTCTAATGAGCAAAACCATGTGCACTGCAGGTGGGGCAGATGCAACATGTGCAGTGACAGTTAGATTTGGGTGGGATGTGTTTCAGTCTGAAATCTAAATTGCAGTGTAAAAATAAAGCAGCCAGTATTTACCCTGCACAGAAACTATATAACCCACCCAAATCTAACGCTCTCTGCACATGTTATATTTCCACCCCTGCAGTGCACATGGTTTTGCCCATTAGAGAAAGATTTTGCTATTGAGATCAGGTCTGAATTAGGCCCATGGTTTGTCCAGGTGCAAAAGTTGGCAGAATGTGAAGATAAATACGTAAAAAACGTGGACCCGTTGGAGGGGGCGGGCCTAATGATGCAAGTATGCCACAATTGAGTCATTTTAGCCCTGCCCAATGCAAATATGGCCCAATTTGCACAATTTCCCCCCACGTGGGGGCATGGCCTAATTACACAATTTGTTCAGCCTCGCCCCTGTTGCTGCCCAGCTGCTTCTCCTCTCCGGACATCTCCCAGAGAGGAGAGTTGTAATGTAGGTAAATATGCTGCAAAGTATCTTTGAAAATTGTTTTCAGACTGGTGAAATATATACATGTATTGCCTTCCATGGGGGAATTCAATTGGGTGCGAGGTTTAGTGAGGTAAAAAACCTTGTGTACCTTGCGCCCAATATTGGATTATCACGGGTATGCGCGCTCCTGCTATCCACGATATCCAATTTTTAAAACTCAGACTAATTCTGGCGGTGCTAGAAAAAAGATGCATAGAAATCACTGCTTCCATTTTTCTGGGTTCTAATTGAATACCAAAACCCTACGGCACCAGGTTTTTTTAATTTCCCTTGTGCAATTGGATTCCTCCCCATGTCTGGTTTTCGCCTCTGCACAAGGTAACAGTGACTGCTGACACAGGGCCTGATTCAGACAGTCATGCAGTTCTGTCTGCATATGGATGTTCCGACTTTTAGTAGACTGTGCATGCGTTGGGGCCTGCATGCGCTTCTAATTTGCATCTGCATTTCTGACTGAGTCAGTGTTACTTGGCATGAATGCAGAGTTCTCAAGTAGGATATGTGTTCCGTGGGCATGCTGTGGGTGTAATGACGGAATTGTAGATTATTCAGAGGTGAGCATGTGCAGAGACCCATCTGCTTTCAGTCGGATCTGTTGCACCATGAGGCTGGGGTAAATGTATGCTGATGATTACAGCTACTGTACTTTCACCAGCGAATGTATGGAGAGGGTGCAACCGCAACAGTGTATTTTCTAGGTGCAGTTTCCTATCATTTGATGAAACCATAGATAAGCCATAACACTTGTCCGTAAGATGCACGGACTACAAATATGCCTAAGGCTTTAACTTGTGGGCAAATGTATGTGTCAGTTTAATAATATCACATAATAGTAACAATGATAATAATAATTAAGATTATATTTATTTGACTGTATGCTGTATAGATTTCTTGTTATGTTATTTTGGTAACCTAATACAATTGTTCTGGTTTATTTATAAGACCCTTTTATTAAAAATAAAAACAAACTAAAGAAATCTAAGGAAAACAGGACCATGTATCATTATGATGTTTGTTTGGAAGTTGTTTGTGTTCCCTCTACTCGAAACATTAACAAAAGTACATTTTATGTGCGGCTTCAAGTTCCCTTATCATGCACTTTGTCCTGTTACTGCAGTTGCCACTGGTACTGTTTTATACACACAGGAAATAGCTACACCAATCAATGCAGTTCCCAAGGTGACAGGAAACCCTGCTTAGTCCCATGTTGATTGTACATGTCTGACGCTCTAGCCTTCTTTTACTCTTCCTTTTTGGCTGAGCTTTAAACAGGCGGTTCTAACTGCTGCCTAAGCAACATTATAAGATAAGAAATTAAGGCCGTTTTAAGATGCTCTGTAGCAGTTTGTAAAATTATTGTATTTAAAGAAAGGATGCACTGTAGTCTATAATTTCTATGCATGTTTTACAGAAGTAAGGAATGCATACTGTAGTTATCTATCATCTATAAATCATTTTTCATACAATACATGTAATCTACTAGTTGTGTGTCTGTATTATTTATTTTATTTATTTATTAGCGTTTATTTATTTCGTGCCAGCATATTCCATTGCAGTTTATAATTGGGAACAAAAAAGCAATACCGTGAGCCTGGGTATTCACATAAAGACAAAGAGGTTAGATGCTCTCAATCTTCTAATCTATAGGGAATTGGGAATCTGATACATGAGGATAAGTGCTATGTATTGTAAATGGATCCATGCAGATTGCAAAGTTTTCTATGGGTTGTATGCTCCAGTCACCAGCAGTGATGGCCTGGGGTTAGTTGGTTGTGTGAGTGTAGGAAGAGAACCTATGTAAGGTTTGTGTGAACTGTGTAGAGAGGAGGTTTGGGGTAGAATAGATTATGGAGTTATGTTGGCAGTTCAACAATTGGACAAATTTACCTGCAGAAGTATTTTTTTAGGGACAGCTTGAAGGTTTGGAACATAGGTGTGGACATTGGGTATGGAGGGTGTGTGCCCACACGCCCTGTAGGCAACCCACAAGTTCTCCTCTGCAGTAGTAATCCGATCTGCTTCCTAGGACATAGCATTGGATCTCTCATGGTGTCACGCAAGCCACCTGCTGCAGAGGCCAGGAAATCTCTGTGCAACCATGGAGATCCTTGGCCTCTTCCCTCTCCCTAAATGCCAGCGACACACCTCTGTTTGGAGAACAGAGGCTATCGCCACCCACTGCCCACCCCCCAAATGGCATCAGACTGTCAATCATCGTTGCAGGACCGGTCTGCACATGCGCAGAACAGTTCCTGTGCATGCGCAAAGTACAGATAATCGGTACTATGCTGCATGAACAGCAACTCCAACAACATCTGAACAACCCCCAATATGTATAGAATAATGTGCCCTGTACTGTAAATATAAGGATGTTAGGAGCTACTGAGGTTAACTGGCTTTCTCTTAATTAGCATATGAGCACATGATTTATTACAATATACACATTTTAATTTAGGTAAAAAACTCACATAAGGCCTTATTAACATATACCCTGGTGCATACATAAAGGTATTAAACAAATGTGTAAGAGTGAATGCTAAGGTATTAATTTCACTAAGCATAATCTAGAAGAATTTAAGCATATATCACATATATACTTATTTTAATGTCCCTTATGATATTATTTGCAAACAGTTTTGCATACAGTATATTAACATTACTTGTGGTTTAAATATTTGCAGTGATTATTTATATATTACAGCAATTCTTGTGCTTTCTATCTTGCAATGTCTCGCTGCAGTTTTATGTTATCTAATCCTGATCCTGGAGCATAAAACAGCTCAGTTCCAACCAATCTTTTCTCTACTGGACACTGAGCAATGAGCAAACAGGTGTTATTTCCTAATGTAGCATTATTGTGTGCAGCAGTAATGACATTAGTAGTACAGTATGTTTCATTTGTACGTCCTAATGGAGGCAGCTAGATGTTGGTCTTTCACATATAGCAATATAATGGATTTTAAAGACACAGTTAAATTAGTAAATAAAAAACACAATACTATTTGGATAATATTTATCATGTGGAATGTGGACACTATAATCAACAAATCAATATTGTGGTATTATTTATCAAACATTGACATATTACATGCATTGAATAAATCATGATATAAAGAAATTACATCCAATGATATGAACCAAAAAACCTTCCTACTGTAAATGAGCTTGCAATCTAAGAGTGCAACTGGGGCTACGTAATTACATGTGGCTACTGTAAGCAGAAACATTGTAATTATATCAGAGGCATGCACATATAGGATCCAGGGTGTTAATCACCGTAAAGCCAGACACTGTTTAAATGCTTTTCAGCAAAATTACATCTGATGAGACGCAATGTAAGAATATTGTGAGCACTCATCCAGTACCTATCACGAAGGTGAACCCATAAAATTGTTTGTCAAGAAGTGACCACCATCCATATTGGGAGAGGAATAGGACTTCCTATAAATATCAACATCTGTACATCATCTATTGTT
Source organism: Pseudophryne corroboree (assembly GCF_028390025.1). Lineage (NCBI taxonomy): Eukaryota > Metazoa > Chordata > Amphibia > Anura > Myobatrachidae > Pseudophryne > Pseudophryne corroboree. Next base: position 516,985,752 of record NC_086449.1, read on the forward strand.
TATAGGAACTGAGACTTTTTTCTGGTTTCCCTTTTTTTACATAATTATATGCACGAGATCCAAAAAGTACATCTTCATCAGAATAAACTAGGACTGCAATTTAGAGACTGTGTAAAGACTTTTATTTGGTATAACATATATGTAGAGCGTGAGCAATAACCTGTATGTCTAGGAATGTCTTATAGTTTAGAAACTATAGGCTTTGGTACCAATAGAGAAGCTTCTCATTTCTTCTGGACCAATGTCATAATAGGAAAGTGTTAATCTAGCCCAGCTATTCCTTTGGCAAGTTTATTATTAATAGTATCCTTTATTTATTGCACCACAAGGGGTCTGCAACACCATACAAAATACACAGAAGAAGCATGAACAAAATAAGAAAAAAAGTGGCTTAAAGTATGAAAAAAGAATGACATGGACGAGGTTTGTCCATGCTACATCAGCAATCATAATACCCAAATAATGAGCAGAACAACGGAACCCAAAAGTTTGGTGCCATTGAAGGCAGTGGGGAGGAGATTATAGTATAAGTGAGGAAAGGAAGAACACATGAGGGAAGATCTATCATCTTTGCAATCTAAAGGGTAAGCAGGCAGATGGATAACACACATGTAAGAGAAGATACATCCATGTACACGGTACAAGGTAAGGATGGCTTTGGGTGCTTAACCCTCAGATTATAAATCCTAACAAGAGATTTTACCAATATGGTTATAATCACCTGAGATCCATTATCCAAAAGCACTTTATATGACTCTTAATAAGGCAAATAGCAGTGGAGCCAGTCCTATTAGATCTTCTACTACAAAGTGGTTCAACTACATGACTGAAGCTTTCTAGGGGAACAGTATGGGGTTAACTGACTGCCCTCACACATTTCCCAAAGTCTGAAGATATCTTTCTCATCGTAGCACTCAGAGAATCTCCCTTGGTCTTCATAGCTCGCTTTCTGGTAGGACCACAGCTGTGTGGATGTTCAAACACTCAGTGGCATTTTCTGGATCTACAGTAGGAACTTTGGCTCTTCTCTCCTCTTTGTGATAAGGAAGGTATCTTTTACTCTTTCCCCACTCAGGAAAAGCAGGGTATATGTAACTTTTTTCTTGGAAAGAAAGGGTATCTTTTAATTGGTTCAGTTTTTTCCTCTTTTTTTTCTTCTCAATGATTTGCTCTAACAGTTTTTTTAAGTTCATTCAATATAGGCATTTTCACATGTTCTGGTCTAGAAAGACCTTTTTCAGACTTCTCTTGCTTGGCCTCTAAAATTAGGCCATGGGAGATTCATGCTAGAAATAACATAATTCTGTGCCACAGTATTAATAGTTGATGCTCTATGGAGTAGCTTTAGCTACTATGCCACAATATCACCTGATAATATACCTCCTTGGTTTATATATATGATGTAAAAGTTTGTTTAGGCAAAACCTGGCTTCTGAAATATACTGCAGAATGTCTGCGTGACAGAAAAGATTACTTATGTCATATTGAGTACTAAGACTAGTCAAAAGCATTAATTATTCTATTTTTTACTGAATTTGGCATTACCATTTGCACTGTGGTCTCTTTCTAAACTTAAGATGTCTCCTATCCAGCTGTGACAGGTCATATCTCAGAGAATATATCTAATCGCCTTCTGAGCTGTTCAAACATTTTTCCTTGAATGACAAGAATAATGTACTATGGCTTTCATCCCCCTGTACCTCAGCATCTGTAGGGGAATTTTAAAAAACTCTATTGATTTCCCCTTTATTATACAAAATGACACTCAACTAACTTCAAACCAGGAACTCTTTGTGCAAGAAATACATTTGGAATAAATTAAATAAATTCACAATCTAATAACACTCCAGTCTTTATTAATACTTGCACATATATTTTCAAAGTATCCAGTCCACTTGTCATTCACTGGGGTCCTTTCACTATATGTAACTTCTGGACAGCACCGAGAATATCTTCATCTGTGGCTTCACTAACAATTCAACATACAGTAGCACCAAGCAGTTACTAAATTTAAGGCACTTCTGCTGTCACAAATTCTACCACAGCGACTGTCTTTCTTGTTAGTGAACAGCTCTGAGGGGGGTATGCATTTAGGTCTGTTTTTTAATAGTAGGGCCGTGTTTTCGCCTAGGCGAAAAATTCAGCAGGAGCAAAATACACGTGTTTCCTCACCTGTGCTGGTGAAAACACAGGCCGTTTTCTGCAATTAGGCATTTTTTTGCCAATGCCTTTTCACCGCCCCCCCCCCCCCCCCCCCAAAAAAAAAAATAAAAAAATAAAAATAAAATAAAAATGAAGTGAAAAGGCATTAGGGAAAATTTCCCTAAAAACGGGTGAAAACAGCCTCAATTGAATAGGCATGGGGGCAAAATCAAGTTCTCCGATATTATCGGAGCTCATTGCATACCCCCAAGTGTCTCTTTTTTATCTCAGCAGTGCCTCCATATATGAAACGTCTGCTCACCTGTACTTATCTCCTGTGATAAGTGGGTTTTGTGATACTGAACTTCTGATTTTTATGGCTGTCTCTCTTCTCCACCTCAGCCTTCTTCTTCCAAAGAAAGGGGTTTTAGCCCCCATTGGTGTATGAGTGGAGAAACTTGTTCCCTCTTTCACCCAATAAGATAAAACACCAGTTCACAAGGTTAAAAAATAATATCCCTCAGGGTTTTTTGTAATTTTATTAAAGGGATAGAAAGAGGTTTGTAGTTCAGATAAAACAATGCCACACATCAATAATTAATAATCGTTCTATTTCCTGTGTGTTGTATTTAAAGGGTGTTTCCCTTTACTGCACACTGGAGTTATTCATATGTGGAAGCAAACAAAAAAATAAACTGGGCAAAACCAAATTGTACTGCAGGTGGGGCAGATGTAACATGTGCAGAGAGAGTTAGATTTGTATGGGGTGTGACCAAACTGAAATCTAAATTACAGTGTAAAAATAAAGCTGTCTAACATTTGTGGCCTACATGCAAAAGCAGACTGTATTTACCCTGCACAGAAATAGTCCAGGGCAGAACCGAGATAATATTCAGATATCCTAAATGACTGTACATTTGGTGTGATGACACTCCTCAGCATCAACATTTAATTCCTGACTGCCTCCATACATTTTTAACTGTTACATTTGTGAGACTATTATTATATGAAAGATATGGTACAGAGCTGATCTTTTGTCAATTATAACTAATCTTAAGCAAAGCACATGGGTGGAAATACATTATTTTTGTATGCATGTGTTTGTGCCCATTTTGCAATCTGCTCTGCTTTGGCCCCATTGTGCACATTCCCACTTGCAGTTATGCATACCTTAGGCTACAGTTCTATCACAGATGCAAAATAAAATAAACAGAATGACACATGTAGACACATTCTAGTCAACCATATATGAACTCTTTTAAAAACACATATCAAACAGGTATGAAACACACTGCATTTGCATTTTCACTTTAATGCAAATAATGCTAGTGTGCACGAGGCCTAACTCTCAGTTTGTGGCTTTCTGCTTACCACCATTCCTCTCATTATACACTACCACAGTCACAGGAAGCACTTTAATCACTAAGCTTGATCTGAGTCGCACACCAGTCTAAAAGTGGAATGTTTTTTATCACACTCGACGCAGCATACGCACGCATGGATATGCATTTAGGTGGTGCCACCATACTGGGCCAGTTCTCCTTTTCTTGGTGTGGATGATACTTAGTGTGAACTGGGTGGCTACCTTGTGGATGCATGCAAGATATCTATTTTATGGGTGTGTCCTGGGCATGTACAGTAGTTAAACCCCTGTGCTATTCTTAGGCCTGCATAGTCACTAATAGAAACCTGTTTCTGATGGATCTTTTGCGCTGAGCATGGGGTAAGTGTAGATACTAATGATGCCAGATGCAACTTCAGGGGCAAAAACAGTGGGCAGTGCTACAATGCGCATGAAACTATATATACTTGTATTGACTGTCCACCCTAAATTTATAAGGTATTCTATTATCAGGAGGACAGATAGGGCAATCTGACCGTGATTGCCGTACAGTCTGTTGTCTTCTGGGTGCTCAGGTACGGCACACCGCGGACTGGGTAGATAGATTGTTCGGAGGTGCTGCTAAAGACCTGGTGGTCTTGGTGCATGTTGGCACCAATGACAAAGTTAGTGGTAGGTGGGATGTCCTTAAGAAAGACTACAGAGAATTAGGCAAGAAACTTAAGGCAAGGACATCTAAGGTAATGTTCTCTGAAATATTACCAGTGCCACGCGCTAGCCCAGGGAGGCAGAGGGAGATTAGGGAGGTAAATGTGTGGCTTAGAGACTGGTGTAGGAAGGAGGGGTTTGTGTTCTTGGAACACCGGGCGGACTCCTCAGGCGCCATCTTTTTTGTCACGATGGATTGCACCTGAATGAGGAGGGGGCAGTGGTGCTGGGGGGCAGGATGTTTAGAAGGTTGGAGGAGCTTTTAAATTAAGAGCCTGAGGGAAGGGTTTAGCTAGAAGCTATGGGTCAAGCAGTGAGAACAGTAAGGATGGGGTAGCAGTGATCGCAAAAACGTGCTATGGTGCATATTTTACCCCATTTTGAATACCAGGGACTCACTTTTCTAAAATGGGAGGGTCCCCGGGGACGCGCCCTGCTGCGGCCAATTACAGGCTGCCAATTAATTTATTGATGGATTCTTGCTTTAAAAAGAGGGAGGTGGAGCCTTGGCTCTCCTGGTCATGTGCAGCGGCTTTACAGGGTCCTGGTCTCCTGGCGTGATGGTGCATATTAGTGTGTGGGACTGCCAGGAAGTTCTGGCAGTCTCACACACGTCTTTTATGTGGCTGCAGGGTGACAGGTGTGTGCATGTGTTACTGGGGTCAGCGGGTGTATGTGCTGACGGGGTGAGATGGAGGTGAGTGGGTGTATGCTGCAGAGGGTGGAGAAGGAGGCGAGCAGGTGTATGCTGCGGAGGGGGGGCGAAGGTGAGCGGGTGTATGTTGTGGAGGTGGGAGAAGGAGGAGAGCGGGTGTATGCTGCGGGGGGAGACAGATGTGAGCAGATGTATGCTGCAGAGGGGGGAGATGGAAGTGAGTGGGTGTATGCTTCGGGGGGAGATGGAGGTGAACGGGTGTATGCTGCGGAGGGGGGAGAAGGAGGTGAGCGGGTGTATGCTGCAGAGGGGGGAGAAGGAGGTGAGCGGGTGTATGTTGCAGGGGGGGAGACAGAGGTAAGCGGGTGTATGCTGCAGAGGGGGGAGAAGGAGGTGAGAGGGTGTATGCTGTGGAGGGGGAGAAGGAGGTGAGCGGGTGTATGCTGCAGAGGGGGAAGAAGGAGGTGAGCGGATGTATGCTGCGGAGGGGGGAGAAGGAGATAAGTGGGTGACTATGTCTGTCATTGATCTGCCCTATGCCCCCAGCAACATGTGCGCCTGCACTGCAGCACTCTGTGTGGGGTGATGGATGGACTTGCTGTAGGGAGTTCCAGCATCTGTGGGGGACGACTTAGGGGCTGAGGCTGCAATGTGTTTAACATGCTCTACCTGTTGCAATATGTATAAGTACTCTACCTATGCACTGTGTATAGTGTCCTCTACCTGGTGCAATATATATAATATGCTCTGTCTGGCATGAAGTTTATAACATGATCTGCCTGGTGCATTATGTATAATGTGCTCTACCTGGTGCAATGTGTATAACATGCTCTACATTGTGCACTCCACTTGGTGCAATGTGTATAAGTACTCTACCTGGTGCAATGTGTATAACATGCTCTACCTGGTGCATTGTGTATAACGTGCTCTACCTGGTGCAATGTGTATAACATGCTCTATCTGGTGCACTCTACTTGGTGCAGTGTATATAAGTACTCTACCTGGTGCATTGTGTATAACGTGCTCTACCTGGTGCATTGTGTATAACGTGCTCTACCTGTAGCAAGGTGTATAACATGCTCTACCTTGTGCAATGTGTATAAGTGCTTTACCTGGTGCAATGTGTATATTGTCATCTACCTGGTGCAATATGTATAATATGCTCTGCCTGGTGCTAAGTGTATAACGTGCTCTGCCTGGCACTAATGAAGTGTTCTACCTGGAGCAAAGTGTATAACGTGCTCTACCTGGAGCAAAGTGTATAACGTGCACTACCTGGAGCAAAGTGTATAATGTGCTCTACCTGTAGCAAAGTGTATAACAAGGTCTACCTGTAGCAAAGTGTATAACGTGCTCTACCTTGAGCAAAGTGTATAACATGCTCTATCTGGTGCAGTTTGTATAATGTGCTCCACCTGGCTCAGTATGTATAACGTGCTGTACCTGGCGCAGTGTGTATAGGAGGTACTACCTGGTGCAATGTGTATAAGCGGCACTATTATGTGGTCACGCCCCTTCCCCATGAAGCCACGCCCCTAAATTTTTGCAGCTCTGCCTATAGTTTCAGATCTGAGGGGTGGAACACCCACCTTTTTTGGGCTCAGCGCGATCACTCGGGTAGTGAATAATTTGGGGGTGGAAAAGGGGGGAGCGGAAGATTATCCGGCAAGGGTATTTGCATGAGTATTTGCACCGGAAATATGGACACAGCTATTGCCCAAGATAATCCCAATTTATTACCTAATGACGAATATGGCTCAACAATACAGTATATAGAAAATTATGTCCATAGCATAAGGGAAGATACTAACATCGGGCGCGCGCGCGGGGGGGGGGGGGGGGTTAGAAAGTCTTAATAGGTCAAATAGACAGTGGTGAGGAAGGCTTTATTAAGTATGATGGGAGCGGAAAGGGAGGGAGGAGGAGATAACAGTCGGTAAGGGTAATTCTAGAAAGGCAATCATAAATATAGATCAGATACCATTAAAACAAATGGGCAGGGGAGAGGCTAAGCTAAAATGTATGCTTGTGAACGCAAGAAGCCTATCAGGTAAAATGGGGGAATTGGAATGGCTTGTATCATAGTCCCAGTATGATATTATAGGTATTACGGAAACATGGTGGGACGACTCTCACGACTGGGTTGCGAATTTGGAGGGATATTCTCTTTTAAAGAGGGATAGGGTTACCAAAAGGGGAGGAGGGGTATGTATCTTAGTTAAACGATCTGTAAAACCAAACTTGATAGGTGGTATTTACGAGGGGACTGAAGATAACGTGGAGTCGCTATGGGTTGAGATCACAAGTGGGGGCACGGAAGCAAAGAACTAGTCATTGGCACGTGCTTCAAGAAACCGGATATTAACATTCATGACGAGGAACAACTATTGCAGCAAATTGAAAAAGCTGCGGGAATGGGGGACATCCTAATGTTAGGGGATTTTAACTATCATGATATAAATTGGAGTAGCGATTCATGTGTAAAAACTAGGAGCAGCAGGTTCTTAAATACATTAAAGGATCAATACTTGACTCAATTAGTCGATGACCCAACTAGGGGTAAAACTATTCTGGACCTAGTTATTACCAATAATGTGGACATTATATCAAACACTAACATTGGGGAGACCTTGGGAAACAGTGACCACTATATGGTTACATTCGACATCAGTTTCAAGAAACATAGCTATAGGGGAGCAACTAAAACATTCAACTTTAGAAAAGCTAACTTCAATAAGCTGAGACAGGCACTAATTGACATTGACTGGGAAGTTTTGTTTCATGGTAAAGACACAACGGAAATGTGGAATGCTTTAAAAGGGTTGCATGATAGCAATATTCACAAATTCATTCCCATGAGCAGTAAACGCAAAAGTACTAAGCACAAACCAATGTGGCTTAATAAGAAGGTCAAAGAAGCAATGGCTAATAAGAGGCGTGCTTTCAAAACATTTAAATCTAATGAAGGGGAGGAGTCATTCCAGAATTATAAGGAATGCAATATAGAATGCTAAAAAGTAATAAGGGCAGCTAAAATTAAAAACGAAAAGGAAATCGCTATAGAGAGTAAAACCAATCGTAAAAAGTTTTATAAATACATAAACAGTAAAAGGTTAAAGAAGGAGAATGTAGGCCCATTAAAAGATGTACTGGGAGCTTTGATAAATGATGATACAATAAATGCGGAAATGCTGAACAGTTTTTTTCCTCAGTATTCACCAGGTAGGATCAGACGGTGAGAGTAGTGCATAACGATAGTAAAGGTAATGACTCTTGGCTTGATGCTTGTTTAAGTCAGGAAGTAGTCCTGGAGAGACTAAGCAACATAAAGATTAATAAATCACCAGGCCCAGATGGTTTTAATCCGAGGGTTATTATGGAGTTTAGGGAACAGCTAGCAAAACCCCTATACTTGATTTTCCATAGTTCAATTAGATCAGGCATGGTACCAAAGACTTGGCAGATAGCTGAGGTAGTGCCTTTATTTAAAAAGGGAACTAAAAATAACCCTGGTAACTATAGACCAGTTAGTTTAACCTCTATAGTGGGTAAAATATTGGAAGGTATTTTGAGGGATAACTATCTGCAGGTTAATAAGATTATTAGCAAAAGTCAGCATGGGTTTGTAAGGGACAGATCATGTCAAACTAACTTAATTAACTTCTACGAGGAAATGAGCGAGAATCTTGACCAGGGAAAAGCAGTGGATGTGGTGTATTTAGATTTTGCAAAAGCCTTTGATACAGTGCCTCACAGGAGACTGATCATCAAATTAAGGGAACTTGGCATAGGATATACTACAGTATTTGTACATGGATAGTTCATTGGCTGGATAACAGAGTACAATGAGTAGTGGTCAACGGGATGTTCTCCGGCTTGGCACCAGTAGTCAGCGGAATACAACAAGGGTCCGTACTTGACCCGCTACTGTTCAATATATTCATCAATGATATAGGAATAGGCCTGGAAAGCAGTGTCAATCTTTGTAGATGATACTAAACTATGTAAGGTAAATTAATTCAGAAAGCGATGTGGAGTCTCTACCAGTGGTGCAAGTAGCAAAAATGTGTTATAGGTACTGTGTGCGCACGCCAAAGGTGCGTTTGCAAAAAAATGGGTGTGGCCAAATGCCACATGGAGCGTGGCCAAAGAAAATGGGGGCATGATACACATATGGGGGGGCCAGGTACACATATAACCCCAATAGTGCCAGATACACCCCCACCGTGCCAGATATGATGCACAAATGCCCCCACAGTGCCAGATACACAAATGCCAGATATGCCCCCACAGTGCCAGATACACATATGCCCCCACATATGCCAGATATGCTCCACAGTGCCAGATATGCCCAAAAAATCCAGATATGCCCTCACTTTGCCAGATACACCTGCCCACAGAGTGCCAGATATGCCACTTCAGTGCCAGATATGTCCCCACAGTGCCAGATACACATGCCTCCAGAGAGCCAGATATTCCCACCAGAGTGCCAGATATGCCCCCACAGTGCCAGATACACATGCCCCCAGAGTGGCAGATATTCCCACCAGAGTGCCAGATATTCCCCCAGTGCCAGATATGCCCCCACTTTCCCAGATACACATGCCCCCAGAGTGCCAGATATGCCCCCACAGTGCCAGATACACATACCCCCAGAGTGCCAGATATTCCCACCAGAGTGACAGATATTCCCACCAGAGTGCCAGATACACATGTCCCCACAGTGCCAGATATGCCCCCACTTTGCCAGATACACATGTCCCCACAGTGCTATATATGCGCCAACAGTGCCAGATACACATATGCCCCCAGAATGCCACATATGCCTCTTCAGTGCCAAATATGCCCCCACTTTGCCAGATACACATGCCCCTAGAGTGCCAGATATGCCCCCACAGTGCCAGATATTCCCCCACAGTGCTAGATATGCTCCCTTAGTGCCAGATACACATGCCCCCACAGTGCCAGATACACATATGCCCCCAGAGTGCCAGATATGCCCCCACTTTGCCACATACACATTCCCCCAGACTGCCAGATATGCCCCAGCAGTGCAACTCACCTTTGTTGCTGCTGCCTTGGGCAGGTATTGTCATCTTCTGCTGCTGCTGGGGGAGGGGAGAGGAGAGCACAGCACGCACCCCTCCTGTCCCTCTTCTGCCCTCAGTCCAGTCTCCGCATCCTCCTGCGGCGTCAGCATCCTGTACATTAATTAGATCTGGCGCCGGTCCAGGAGCCAATCAGGGCTGCGGCCGCCGGACTCAGGCAGGAGAGGTGCAGGAAAGGACGCTCTCCTCTCTCCAACACTTGCGGGTCACTGGTGCACTGCAATGTGTGCGGATGGTGGTACGGCGTACCCTCTGTCAAATTCTTAAGGGTATGCCGTACCCGACCGTACCCGCACACTTCCAACACTGGTCTCTACAGAATGACTTATTTAAGCTCAAAACCTGGGCGTCTAAATGGGGAATGAGATTAAAAATAGAAAAATGCAAAGTTAGGCATTTTGGTACAAAAAACACACATGCATCCTATACTCTAAATGGGGAAAATATAGGGGTAACTGTGGTGGAAAAAGATTTGGGCGTGCTCATAGATAATAGGCTTAGTAACAGTACACAATGTCAAAATGCAGCAAGAAAGACAAGTAAAGTGCTTGCGTGCTTAAAACGGGGCATTGAGACAAGGGGCGAGGATGTAATCCTGCCACTGTTCAAATCATTGGTACGTCCGCACCTGGTATATTGTGTTCAGTTCTGGGCACCGTATTATAAAAAAGATCTCGGAGAACTAGAAAGAGTTCAAAGGCGAGCTACTAAATTGATTAAAGGGTTACAGCCACTGGAGTACGAGGAAAGGCTTACTAGGTTAAATATGTATACACTTGAAAAGAGGCGTCTAAGAGAAGACAATATTAATATCTTCAAATATGTAAAGGGTCATTACAAGGAGTTAGCAGGGGATTTGTTTATTAAAAGAACTCAGTATAGGACACGTGGGCACTCGCTGAGGCTAGAGGAGAGAAAATTCCATACACAACGTAGGAAAGGGTTCTTCACGGTAAGGACAATAAAGATTTGGAACTCCCTGCTGGAGAAGGTAACATAATAACATAGTAACTAAGGTTGAAAAAAGACAATTGTCCATCGAGTTCAACCTATTTGTGGTCTCTTATGCAGTCTTATTATAGGACTTAACAATGGCAGACTCTGTAAATGCATTTAAAAATGGATTGGGGCGATTGCACTGATCACCCACCACCCGGAGCAGCCCCTGTGCAGCAGTGCACAGTACCACACCTAGTACCCAGGCCCGCCTCAGCTCTCGATGGTCCAGTCCACTATGTGCATGTGCATTGCCAGCTGACATTTAGAAAACTGTAGATTCAAAACATTTTCTGTGCAATAGCTGCATGTGAATGTACATTTCTCTAACGTCCTAAGTGGATGCTGGGGACTCCGTAAGGACCATGGGGAATAGCGGCTCCGCAGGAGACTGGGCACAACTAAAGAAAGCTTTAGGACTACCTGGTGTGCACTGGCTCCTCCCACTATGACTCTCCTCCAGACCTCAGTTAGAATCCTGTGCCCGGCTGAGCTGGATGCACACTAGGGGCTCTCCTGAGCTCCTAGAGAGAAAGTATATTTTAGGTTTTTTATTTTACAGTGAGATCTGCTGGCAACAGACTCACTGCAGCGAGGGACTAAGGGGAGAAGAAGCGAACCTACCTAACTGGTGGTAGCTTGGGCTTCTTAGGCTACTGGACACCATTAGCTCCAGAGGGATCGACCGCATGGAACCGGCCATTGATGTTCGGTCCCGGAGCCGCGCCGCCGGCCCCCTTACAGAGCCAGAAGCAAGAAGAGTCCGGAAAATCGGCGGCAGAAGACATCAGTCTTCACCAAGGTAGCGCACAGCACTGCAGCGGTGCGCCATTGCTCCTCATACACACTTCACACTCCGGTCACTGAGGGTGCAGGGCGCTGGGGGGGGGGGGCGCCCTGAGCAGCAATAAAAACACCTTGGCTGGCAAATATATCACAATATATAGCCCCAGAGGCTATATATGTGATAAATACCACTGCCAGAATCCATAAAAAAGCGGGAGAAAAGTCTGCGAAAAAGGGGCGGAGCTATCTCCCTCAGCACACTGGCGCCATTTTCTCTTCACAGTGCAGCTGGAAGACAGCTCCCCAGGCTCTCCCCTGTAGCTTTCAGGCTCAAAGGGTTAAAAAGAGAGGGGGGGCACTAAATTTAGGCGCAATATTGTTTATACAAGCAGCTATTGGGGGGAAAATCACTCAGTTATAGTGTTAATCCCTGCATTATATAGCGCTCTGGTGTGTGCTGGCAGAGCCGGATTAACAGGGGGGTTCCGGGGGTAAGTACCCCGGGCCCCCCTGTCAGAAAAGGGCCCCCCTCCACTCGCCGGAGATCAGATCTCTAATCCGATCTGATCAGCGGCACTGCACTACGGGGCATTGCGCTCCCCTGCCCACTGCAGAGATTACTGAGCGAGTGAGCGATGGCTCAGCGCCGCGCACGCAGGGGCCGACCCGCCGATCCATCCTCACTGATGATTCTTTTGGGGGACGGAATGGTACGAGACAATGTAGAGCGCAGGCAGCTGTGTCAGCGACGCGCAGCTGCCTGCTCATCACACTGACAAAGAGGATAGCTGACTGTAGGGGGAGCTGCAGCGTCAGCCCCTCCTAGGCAGTTCCAGTGTGAGACCTGCTGACCCGGGGTTGTGTCTTCCGGAGCCGCTCTGCCATGTGGAGACAGGTGTGTGTCTTGCGGTGGAAGGGGAATGGGGGAGAGTGGGAGGCGATCTTTAATAAATGGTGACAGCTTTATTTTGTATGTGTGCTATGTGGTTACTGTGTATGTGGTACTATGTATGCATGTGTGCAATGCACATGGTGAGAATATCTGTATATGCTGTGCTATGTATATGTGTGTGTGGTGTGCTATGTATTTGTGTGCAATGTATGTGTGGTGTGCTGTGTGTGCAATGTGTATGTGTGTGTGGTGTACTATGTACATGTATAGTGTGCTATGTATATGTGTATGTGTATGTGCAATGTGTAGGAGTATGGTGTGCTATGTTTGTTTGGGGTATACTGTGTGTGCAATATGTGTGTGTGGTGTGCTATGTATGTGTGTGCAATGTTTATGTCTGTGGTGCTGTGTGTACAATGTGTATATATGTGGTGTACAACGTATGTGTCTGGGCAGCTAGAAATTCAGTAAGCATGGTGTGCCATGCATGCGCGCGTGTGTGTGTGTGTGTGTGTGTGTGTGTGTGTGTGTGTGTGTGTGTGTGTGTGCGCAATGTGCATATGTGTGCAACATGGAAACCCCCCCAGTAAAGCCTGCGTTTGCCCCTGCAGCTGCCCAATAAGCGTAAGTCAAGCTGCAGCCTCAGGATGGAAGTTCCCTGGCAGCGTGGGGATTAGTGCTGGCGGGGTGCACTGCAGAGAAGGAGAGGCACATTCACACTCTCCTCTTATGTTTGTAAGTCAGGATTTTTTTTTTTTTTTAAGTTATGCTTTAAATTTTAAGTCAGGCTCTGAATTTTATCTATCTATCTATCTATCTATCTATCTATCTATCTATCTATCTATCACTTCTAAAGGACAGGGTCTCGCAGGACCTGTGAATGTCGTTACCTGTGCTTCAGAAGTTCTATTATTGTTGGATGGCACCTGGTCAATTAACTTATGGTAAGGGAGTGCCTGTCAACTTTCCAGTGTGTGTGTGTGTGTGTGTGTGTATATATATATATATATATATATATATATAATGGATCAGGTCAGGATCCTGGCAGTGCTCGGAACCCCAACCACTGGAAACCTGAACGAGTAATCTATGGTGGTGGGGGGAGGCGTTAGGGTCAGGCTGAGGAGGGGTGGCTAGGTTTAGGCTTCGGGGAGGTTAGGTTTAGTTTAGGCACCCCCGGGGAGAGTTATGGTTAGGCTGCGGGTGGGGGGGGGTGTTTAGGTTTAGGCTGCGTGAAGGGAAGGTTAGGTTTAGGCACACCTGGGGATGGTTATGGTTAGGCTGCAGAGGTGGGGGAGGGTTAGCTTTAGACTGCGGGAAGGAAGGGTTAGCGGGGCATTGGGGAAAGGTAAATATACTTACCTTGTCCCTATCAGGATTTTCATCATTGAGATACCGCCGGCATATCAGATCAACCCATATGTATGTATATATGTGTATATATGTATATATGTGTATATATGTGTGTGTGTGTGTGTATATGAATATATGAAATAGGTAATTAACCCATACTACCCGATACTCCCCTTAGTTCAAATGATACAGCGTGTATATATATATGTATGTATTAGAATTTTACATTTACACCTTAGGGCCCCCCTGTCTTAAGTACCCCGGGCCCCCTGATGCCTTAATCCAGCTCTGTGTGCTGGCATACTCTCTCTCTGTCTCCCCAAAGGACTTTGTGGGGTCCTGTCCTCAGTCAGAGCATTCCCTGTGTGTGTGCTGTGTGTCGGTACGGCTGTGTCGATATGTGGGATGAGGAAGGTTACGTGGAGGTGGAGCAGAGGCCGATAAATGGGATGTCGCCCCCTGTGGGGCCGACACCAGAGTGGATGTATAGGTGAAATGTATTAACCGACAATGTCAACTCCTTACATAGAAGGCTGGATGACGTAAAACAGATGTGGGACAGCCGGCTTCTCAGCCCGCGCCTGCCCAGGCGTCTCAAAGGCCATCAGGGGCTCAAAAAACGCCTGTTACCTCAGATGGCAGACACAGATGTCGACACGGAGTCTGACTCCAGTGTCGACGAGGTTGAGACATATACACAATCCACTAGGAACATCCGTTGCATGATCTCGGCAATGAAAAATGTGTTACACATTTCTGACATGAACCCAAGTACCACATAAAAGGGGTTTTATTTTGGGGGAGAAAAAGCAGCCAGTGTTTTGTTCCCCCATCAGTTGAATGAATGAAGTGTGTAAAGAAGCGTGGGTTCCCCCGATAAGAAACTGGTAATTTCTAAACAGTTACTGATGGCGTACCCTTTCCCGCCAGAGGATAGGTCACGCTGGGAGATATCCCCTAGGGTGGATAAGGCGCTCACACGTTTGTCAAAAAATGTGGCACTGCCGTCTTAGGATACGGCCACCTTGAAGGAGCCTGCTGATAAAAAGCAGGAGGCTATCCTGTAGTCTGTATATACACACACTCAGGTTCTATACTGAGACCTGCAATTGCCTCAGCAAAATAGTGCTGCTGCAGCGTGGTCTGATACCCTGTCAGATGATATTAATACCCTAGACAGGGATAATATTTTGCTAACATAGAGCATTTTTAAAGACTTCGTCTTATATAGGAAGGATGCACAGAGGGATATTTACCGGCTGGCATCCAGAATTAATGCAATGTCCATTCTGCCAGGAGGGTATTAGAAACCCGGCAGTGGACAGGTGATGCTGCCTTTAAAAGGCACATGGAGATTCTGCCTTATAAGGGTGAGGAATTGTTTGGGGATGGTCTCTGGGACCTCGTATCCACAGCAACAGCTGGGAAGAAATTTTTTTACCTCAGGTTTCCTCACAAAAGCCTAAGAAAGCACCGTATTTTCAGGTACAGTCCTTTCGGCTTCAGAAAAGCAAGCGGGTCAAAGGCGCTTCCTTTCTGCACAGAGACAAGGGAAGAAGGAAAAAGCTGCTCCAGGCAGCCAGTTCCCAGGATCAAAAATCTTCCCTCGCTTCCTCTGAGTCCACCGCATGACGCTGGGGCTCCACAGGTGGAGACAGGTGCGGTGGGGGCGCGTCTCGGGAACTTCAGGGACCAGTGGGCTTGCCCACAGGTGGATCCCTAGGTTCTGCAAGTAGTATCACAGGGATACAGGCTGGAGTTCGAGGCGACTCCCCCTCGCCGTTACCTCACATCAGCCTTGCCTGCTGCCCTCGGAGAAAGGTAGTACTGGCGGCAATTCACAAGCTGTACTTCCAGCAGGTGAAATCAAGGTACCCCTCCTTCAACAAGGCCGGGGTTACTATTCCAAAATGTTGTGGTACCGAAACCAGACGGTTCGGTGAGACCCATTCTAAAATTGAAATCCTTGAACACTTATATACGAAGGTTCAAGTTCAAAATGGAATCGCTCAGGGCGATTATTGCAAGCCTGGAGAATTTCAGGGTATCGCTGGACATCAAGGATGCTTACCTGCATGTCCCTATTTACCCTCTTCACCAGGTGTACCTCAAAATTGTGGTACAGGATTGTCGTTACCAATTCCAGACGTTGACGTTGGTCTGTCCCCGGCACCGAGGGTATTTACCAAGGTAATGGCCGAAGTACTTATCCCGTACTTGGACGATCTCCTTATAAAGGCGAGGTCCAGGGAGCAGTTGTTCGTCGGAGTAGCACTATCTCGGGAAGTGCTACAACAGCACGGCTGGATTCTGAATATTCCAAAGTCGCAGCTGGTTCCTACGACGCGTCTACTGTTCCTATGTATGGTTCTGGACACAGAATAGGATATAAAGGGTTTTTCCCGGAGGAAAAGTCCAAGGAGTTGGCGTCTCTAGACGGAGACCTCCTAATACAAATACAGGGGTCGGTGCATCAATGCACGCGAGCCTTGGGAAAGATGGTAGCTTCTTACGAAGAAATTCCATTCGCCAGGTCCCATGCAAGGATCTTCCAGTGGGATCTGTTGGACAAGTGGTCCGGGTCGCATCTTCAGATGCATCGGCGGATAACCCTGTCTCCAAGGGCCAGGGTGTCGCTGTGGTGGTGACTGCAGAGTGCTCATCTTCTAGGGGGCCGCAGATTCGGCATACAGGACTGGGTCCTGGTGACCACGGATGCCAGCCTTCAAGGCTGGGGGGCAGTCACACAGGGAAGAAACTTCCAAGGCCTATGGAAAAGTCTGGAGACTTCCCTACACATAAATGTTCTGGAACTATGGGCCATTTACAATGCCCTAAGTCAGGCTAGACCCCTGCTTCAACACCGGCCGGTGCTGATCCAGTCAGACAACATCACGGCGGTCGCTCAGGGAAACCGACAGGGCGGCACAAGAAGCAGGATGGCGATGGCAGAAGCCACAAGGATTCTCCGATGGGCGGAAAATCATGTGTTAGCACTGTCAGCAGTGTTCATTCCCGGAGTGGACAACTGAGAAGCAGACTTTCTCAGCAGACACGACCTCCACCCGGGAGAGTGGGGACTTCATCCAGAAGTCTTCCAAATGATTGTACACCGTTGGGAAAGGCCACAGGTGGACATGATGGCGTCCCGCCTCAACAAAAAGCTACAAAGATATTGCGCCAGGTCAAGGGACCCTCAGGCGATAGCTGTGGACGCTCTGGTAACACCGTGGGTGTACCAGTCGGTGTATGTGTTCCCTTCTCTGCCTCTCTTACCCAGGGTAATGAGAATAATAAGAAGGAGAGGAGTAAGAACTATACTCATTGTTCTGGGTTGGCCAAGAAGAGCTTGGTACCCAGAACTCCAAGAAATGATCTCAGAGGACCCATGGCCTCTGCCGCTCAGACAGGACCTGCTGCAGCAGGGGGCCTGTCTGTTCCAAGACGTACCGCGGCTGCGTTTGACGGCATGACGGTTGAACGCCGGATCCTGAAGGAAGAGGGCATTCCGGAGGACGTTATCCCTACGCTATTTAAAGCTAGGAAAGAAGTGAACGCAAACCATTATCACCGCATATGACGGAAATATGTTGCGTGCTGTGAGGCCAGTAAGGCCCCAAAAGGAGGAATTTCAGCTAGGTCGATTTCTGCACTTCCTACAAGTCAGAGGTGACTATGGGCCTAAAATTGGGTTCCATTAAGGTCCAGATTTCGGCTCTATCGATTTTCTTCCAAAATAGAACTGGCTTCACTGCCTGAAGTTCAGACTTTTGTTAAGGGAGTGCTGCATAGTCAGCCCCCGTTTGTGCCTCCAGTGGCACCGTGGGATCTCAACGTAGTGTTGGATTTCCTGAAGTCGCATTGAGTTGAGCCACTTAAATCCGTGGAGCTACAATACCTCACGTGGAAAGTGGTCATGCTGTGGGCCTGGGCGTCGGCCAGGCGTATATCAGAATTGGCGGCTTTGTCATGCAAAAGCCCTAATCTGTATTTTATATGGATAAGGCGGAATTGAGGACTCGTTCCCAATTCCTTCCTAAGGTGGTATCAGTTTTTCATGTGAACCAACCTATTGTGGTGCCTGCGGCTTCTTGGGACTTGGAGGATTCCAAGTTTCTGGACGTAGTCAGGGCCCTGAAAAATATATGTTTCCAGGACGGCTGGAGTCAGAAAGACTGACTCGCTATTTATCCTGTATGCACCCAACAAGCTGGGTGCTCCTGCTTCTAAGCAGACGATTGCTCGCTGGATCTGTAGCACGATTCAACTTGCACATTCTGCGGCTGGACTGCCGCACCCTAAATCTGTAAAAGCCCATTCCACGAGGAAAGTGGGCTCTTCTTGGGCGGCTGCCCGAGGGGTCTCGGCTTTACAACTTTGCCGAGCTGTTACTTGGTCGGGTTAAAACATTTTTGTAAGAGTCTACAAGTTTGATACCCTGGCTGAGGAGGACCTAGAGTTTGCTCATTCGGTGCTGCAGAGTCATTCGCACTCTCCCGCCCGTTTGGGAGCTTTGGTATAATCCCCATGGTCCTTACGGAGTCCCCAGCATCCACTTAGGACGTTAGAGAAAATAAGATTTTAGTCACCGGTAAATCTATTTCTCGTAGTCCGTAGTGGATGCTGGGCGCCCATCCCAAGTGCGGATTGTCTGCAATACTTGTATATAGTTATTGCCTAACTAAAGGGTTATTGTTGAGCCATCTGTTGAGAGGCTCAGTTGTTATCATACTGTTAACTGGGTATTGTATCACGAGTTATACGGTGTGATTGGTGTGGCTGGTATGAGTCTTACCCGGGATTCAAAATCCTTCCTTATTGTGTCAGCTCTTCCGGGCACAGTATCCTAACTGAGGTCTGGAGGAGGGTCATAGTGGGAGGAGCCAGTGCACACCAGGTAGTCCTAAAGCTTTCTTTAGTTGTGCCCAGTCTCCTGCGGAGCCGCTATTCCCCATGGTCCTTACGGAGTCCCCAGCATCCACTACAGACTACGAGAAATAGATTTACCGGTGAGTAAAATCTTATTTTTCCTCACATACATATTCTCTACAGCTATTATGTTGTAGCTAGTTTTATATACATAACCCTTCAATGCAGGATTTCATTGTATGGAAACCGAAGTCAAAGTGACAGCACTTTGAAGTAATTATCAAATTGCTACAAAACACTTATCTCTAATTCTGGATATTATACATTATTATTAATCAAAATGATTTAAATGGATGTTTCACTTCAGCAGAGATGATGTTACTTATTGTCTCCATCCTGATTATTGAGATTAAATGATAAAAAGCTAACAGAATGCTAAAACTAGTTTTTATAAATTCTTTTACAGTGCTAAATATATTATATACCACTTCACTTCTATGTTAACACCTATCTTTGTATATGGCTGTAAAAGTGTTATCTTTATCCTTTAGGGATCCCTACAGCTGTTACAGATCTGTATAGTTTTAAAGATGTCCATTAAGAATAATGGGGCAGATGTATTAACATGGAGAAGGCATAAGGAAGTGATAAACCAGTGATATGTGCAAGGTGATAAAGGCACCAGCCAATCAGCTCCAATATGTAAATTAACAGTTAGGATCTGATTGGCTGGTGCCTTTATCTCCTTGCACATATCACTGGTTTATCACTTCCTTATGCCTTCTCCAGGTTAATACATCTGCCCCAATCTTCCCAACGGTACCCTCTTTCCTCACTAGTAAACATAAATGAGTTTGGGAATTCAGTTATTTAATCTCTTCACCCAACACCCGATTCCTCATGATGAGTTGAAATATAATTAACACACAATGGGGGTCATTCGGACCCGATCGCTCGCTGCAGTGTGTCTCAGCGCAGCGATCGGGTCGGAACTGCGCATGTGCCAGCGCCGCAGTGTGCCGGCGCATGGCAGTCATCGGTGACCAGCGATCGCCTCTTAGACAGAGGCGGCCGCTGGGCGGGAGAGGGCTGAACGGCGGCGTTAAGCTGCCGTTTAGAGGGAGCGGTCCGGCCAGCGCAGGCGTGGCCGGACCATTGGGGGGGCGGGCCGCAGCGGCTGCGTGACATGTCACGCAGCCGCTGCGGCCAGCGGGTGCAAAGAGCAACTCCCGGCCAGCCGCAGGAGCTGCGCTAGCCGGGAGTTACTCCTCAAATACAAAGGCATCGTCGCTGTACGATGCTTTTGTATTTGTGTGGGGGGGGGGGGGCGGCACTGACATGTGGGGTGGGCTAGCCCTGTGCTGGGCGTCCCCCCGCATGTCTGAGTTTGCGATCGTAGCTGTGCTAAATTTAGCACAGCTACGATCAACTCGGAATGACCCCCAATGTGGGGTGTTGATCAAACAGGATTGCACAGTCGATATCATATCCAGCCACAGACTTTTAAAAATGCATATGTTTTGTATGAAGCAAAATTAAGAGAGTAACGTTCTATAGGTGCTATTTCATTTATTCATTTATTTTCTAACAGATGTTCGCTCTTTGGGCTTAATTCACTAAGGATTGCAATTGCAAAGGTGTTTGCATCAGCTTTGTGATTGCAATCCTTAGCAATGCAAATGCAGGAGAATGTGCATGCCACCTCCTCCCTACATTTGCTATGCAATCGCATCTGAGTTGACCATCGCAACCATCAGTCGCGATGGCAGGTTGAGTGAGCCTAAGCTTTCTCAGCCTTGCCATCACAGGACAAAGTCCCAGAAAACAGGGCTGACAACCCCCACCCTTCCCCTGTTTTTCTGAATGCCACCGGCCCCCGGCCCTACCTCAAATGCCTCTGCTTATCAATCAGGCAGAGGTGATCGCATACCTTCACTGAGATCGCAGGACCCGTTCTGCACATGACCATCGGGGTAAATGCAATAAGGATCGCATTACTTAATCACCCCCTTTGGCAATAGTCCACAGATACTGTAGGTTACCTTTTCTGAACTGCATAGTTCAGAGCACAATTAGCTCAGAATTCCATGCATATTTGTATGTTTGCTGAACTGTTCTCTGTCTGGAACCTAGGAAAACATTCCAACAATCGTTGATATTTTTAAACACAATACCCTTTTTTTCCCTTAAGCATACGTTGTTATATTTATAAACACAATACACATTCTTTTCAGTTGAATTAGACTGCAGTGCCTATTTTGCATTATAGATGATAATGGCTTTTAAAAAATGTAACCTTCGTGTACTTGCAATACCAACATGATCGTGATGTACAGTACTTCTTTAATATTGCTTGTGCTATGAAGCAATTACTAAGCCATGTGTATACATGTAATGTATGCAATGAGAAGTTTATAAAGCAGTGTATCTACAGTGTAAAACACCTGCCGCGTAACTCTGACCATCTTCTTTAATAACAATACATTGTTATTGTTAGTATTATTGCGGTTTTGTTACCTCAATAGACCAAACAGCTTTGTTTCACTAACACAGACTGCATTGTAGTACTGATGATACCCTTGTAGTGTTATTGATATTTTTGTAATTGGTTTTATTTTAATTTAATAAAAGTACTAACCTTTATGGTAAGAGATGTTGTATCTTTCAGTGAGTAGTCTTCTGTTGGCTAATGATAATAGTAACCTTACAGGACCTGATATAGAGCTGGTCAACTCCGAACCATAAAATTGAACTCTTTTTACTGTGCACAACTTGTTCTTGCAACAGGTTTACAGGTGTATGGAAGAGGTATATAGGGTGCATGCATGATGTGTATTGTGTGTGTGTATTGTGCTCTGTAGGGTTGTAAGCCTGCTGCAGTGCAGGTGTAGTTGGACCCTTGCCTTGCGCCTCTCACTCTCACCTTCAGTCCATCAATGAAGCACCAGTCGATGGTCCTAGAATGCAAGTCGGAAGCGGATGAAGACTCTCTCACTCCTGCACCCTGTAAGGAAAGACAACATGCTTGTCAACTTCTACTGGGAACAGTGGATGGTCATCATTGGCACTTTTGGCCTCAGACTGGTTATATCTCTGTGTCATGCATCGGAGTGCAGCCCAAACAAAACCACACAAAGAGCAGGTATGAGGACAGCACACAAACACAAATTACAGGGTTACATATCATAGGACATTCCTATTAATGGGGAAATAGGGCCTAATCCCCTCTGCAGCCTTAGGCTTACTGCCGCCTAAGAATGGGGTAGATGACAATTCTAGCCTAGTGCCCCCAGCAGCTCAGGCATATTGCATGCCTAACAATGGGCCAAGTTATGCAACTACTTCAGGGCCTAATGCCCGCCACACCTCAGGCCTAATGCCTGCCTAACCAGTGGTGCCTACCGCAACATAATAACACAATCCCCATGCCTAGCACTAATTTTACCATGTCCACAGCTTAATGCCGAATTTACAATGCCCATGGCCTATTCCGAAAAACAATGTGCACAGCCTAGAGCTGACATTGGAGGTATAGTGGGCAATAGTATTTAAAAAAACGGGCCTCACTGGGAGCTTAGCTGGTAGTGCCAGTCACTCAAGGGCACCTTGCTCAGGCCCTCCCTAGAGCGGAGACAAAAACATGCTGCATCCATGGAACATTCAGGATTAACTGTGATTGTTAGGTGCAAACCTTACAGGGCTCAGTGATCCCTATTCTATGTGCTGTTTATGATGGAGAAGGTATGGGATCATAAAGAATGCTTGGGTACTATAATCAGCCCTGATCAGCTTATTTCCCTTCCAAGGACTTCTCTTTAATGCTTTGATGTTACAATCAGGCATGCATTCCTGTAATATATGTAGCCATTTAAGTGGCCCTTGGAAAATGTATTTCTGCCCACTCTTGATCCTTGTGGACTATGGAGGTTACTCAGGTTTGAATCGCTCCTGTGGTCCCCTGTGCAGTTTCCCAATAATCTGGGAACTGCACATGCTCAGGAACCGTTCTGCTCATGTGCCGAACAGGTCTTGCAATCGCAGTAATGTGAATACCTCTGCCTGATTGACAGGCAGAGGCATTCAGGAGGAGGTATGGGGGTGGGGGTGGCCGGTGTTGCATGTTGCCCCCGTTTTCCAGGCGTGGCGAGGCCAAGGACTGCATCACGAAACTGCATTTTGAGTTTCCTTTGCCTTGCAAACCACCCTGCGACGGCAAGCCTGAGTAAGCTGAGGCTTACTCAGCTTGCCATTGCAGATGAACATCGCGATGGATGGTCGCAATGTTTGATCCCAGGCTGCGACTGCACTGTGATCGCAGATGCAGCAAGGAGGTGTGTATACATTTCCTAATGCATTTGCATTGCTATAGATTGCATATGGAAATGGTGAATGAGGGCCTATGTTCATCAACATGAGAAACAACTTGTGAGATATCAGAACTGTGTAAATCTTGTCTTTTCATAGTCAATTTGAAATCAGTACAAAATGACTATAATACAGTCATATGGATTAAGACAAGGATTTGGAAGCGATTTAATGGGTGTCATATGATAGGTGACTGGGATAAAGACTGATTTCATCAGATGGTTGAACTGCAGGAAGAGATGAGGTTGTAAAATCATCCACTGTTAGAAAGTCCGTTTCCCTGGCAGTGTCATACAGCCTTGCTGTGGGCAGAAACAGGAACTAGTTGGCAATACATAAGAAAGTGTGATTAAAAGAGGGAAAGCTACAATTTTTCTTATGTCAGCTGCTTTCCGCCACAGGATACAAAGTGATTCCTGTCCTCCCCTGATACTGATCGTTATAAGCTTAGCCTAGAAACACTTGTCAAGAGTTTCCTTAGTCCACTGTGACCTGCTGAGCATTGTAAAACTTTCAAACAATGCAAATCATAAGCATTAACCAACTAATTATTATTTGGACAGTTACACGCAGATGACTAGAGTGTCTTAAACTACGCTCTTAAATGAGTCTGTATAGTTTATGTATGTATGTAGGCAGCGCTTTACAAATTTATATGTGGGCTTTATTACATAATTTAGCTCATCATTAAGACACCCTTTGTATACATGAAATGGTTCAGATATGACATATGCAGAATGTGCAGTTATATCTCCTCCATCGCCATTGTTTTTCCAGGAATTACAGCAATAGCAGGTAACTCAATGTACATTTGGCCAGTACTCCAGGGGCTTTATTTACCAACCTGTGGTTGTTCTGTGGTTTTGCTGCAAGATTTATACTCTATGATAGTTTCCCACCTTTGATCCATTAGTTTCTTTGTTTTTAACTATTTTAATTTCTATACACAGATGGAGCCGCGCTCATCTACTGCGGCTCCATCGCAAACGTGCACTTCCAGCGGGACTAGGCAATCCATCGCTTAGCCCCGCTATGGGAGTGCACAGAAACGCTCCCATTATAGTGCAGGGCCATAACTAGGTGTGTGCAGAAGGTGCGTTGCCCACAGCGCACTTGCCCTGTGGGTGCGCCTTCTACGTACACCCCGAGTGGCCGCATTATCCCTCCCGCTGACAGCAGCTTCCCGCTCCCCTGTTCCTGGTGCCCGCAGCAGCCCCAAGCTCCGACCAGCTGGAGCCGCTGATCGCTGTGTAAAGTCAGCAGCAGCGCTGGACAGGATTTCCCCACTGCGCTGCTGCGCTCCCACGGCCTGCCCCATCTCTGCCTGTAAATGAATTATACAGATTCTGCAGAGGAGTCAGTTCTGTACAGGAGCCGGCAACAGTGCAGGAAAAACATAAACATCACCTAAGTGCCTACACAGACACTACACTACAATATATTACACTTCACTTCACTACAGTACACTTCACTACAGTACAGTACACTATACTACACTACACTACACTATACTACTCTACACTATACTACACTTCACTCTACTACACTCTAAGGGTAGGGGGAGATGTAAGGAGGACTCTTCCTGCCGTAATGTGTAAAAGGAGGACTTTACCTGCCTTAATGTGTAAAAGGGGGACTCTGCCTGTCATAATGTGTAAAAGGGGGACTCTGTATGCCTTAATCTGTAAAAGGAGGACTCTGCCTGCCGTAATGTGTAAAAGGGGGACTCTGCCTGCCGTAATGTGTAAAAGGGGGACTCTGTATGCCGTAATGTGTAAAAGGGGGACTCTGCTGCCGTAATGTGTAAAAGGGGAACTCTGTATGCCGTAATGTGTAAAAGGAGGACTCTACCTGCCTTAATGTGTAAAAGGGGGACTCTGCCTGTCGTAATGTGTAAAAGGGGGACTCTTTATACCGTAATGTGTAAAAGGAGGACTCTGCCTCTCGTAATGTGTAAAAGGGGGACTCTGCCTGCCGTAATGTGTAAAAGGGGGACTCTGTATGCCGTAACGTGTAAGAGGGGGACTCTTTGCCTGCCGTAATGTGTCTAAGTGGCACTACTGTGTGGCATAATATGAACTGGTATTATTTTGTGGCCACGCTTCTTCCCCTATATTTTTGGCACGCGCCTATGGCGCGCACTTGCCCTATTTTAAATATGATGGGGGGGCGGCTGTTTCTTGCACACACAGCACTAAAATGTCTAGTTACGGCACTGTTGTAGTGTGTCACTGACGCTGGGATGGGAGCCTCGATTAGCATGGCTCCATCTGTATACACACAGCTCTTTTTCAGTGGTTCTGAACCAAATGGGATTAGTAAATTTAAATATGACAGACATCAAACAGACCTATACCAGGCACCTGCACTAGCGAAAGCAGCTAAGAGTCACCAGTTCCTCCAGTTAATTAATATCTTCCTCCCATCTGGACATTTGTTGTCACTTGAAGCTCATCACTTTCCAATCATCGGAGAACCCTGCTATGGGACCATAGGGTGACATCATAAGAGGAAGTTACTCCCTTTTTTGACATTCCAGTGCTAAAAGGTTATTGACTATGTCAGGGCAGCAATTTGCACACATACTTCTCAATGCCATGAGCCTAAATGTCGCAGCTGAGATCTCTGGGTGTTTCATGTTTAAATGTAGCTGAACAAACATTGCAGAAGTATTTAAATAAAAAATAACATTATATAAATCCTGTGCAATAATGCGTCATCTCATACATTGTTTAGTACGTCCTTTTTGTGTGTGCAAAGGATATGTCATAAGCGACATGACTTATTTTCATTACAGTAGACTATGGGGAAGGACTTTGTTTACCTTTTTTTGTAAATCCACAAGCTGATGTACTGTGAGATTACATTCCGCCCTTAAACTGGACTACTGTACCATAACAATGTGCTTATTTATAATGAATTAATAATATATTTGTGGCAAAGGTGCATTTTTTTCTATATACAACTGTATATCTGAATGGGGAGACCCATCCTATGCAAATCTTTAGTTAACTCTTTCTCTAAGCCCATAAAGTACTTTAAAAAATAGTTACAGTATTATTGCCAAATACAGCCTTTACAAGAGGGGTGTCCAGTTCTTTTTCCAATGTGACTTCACAGCATGGATACATAACCTAGGTAGTTATCCACATAACACATATTGTAGTTTTGGCCATACCAGGACAAATAAAATACGTTTCCAGCAAGTCATGATTCTTGCATATAGACATATGCAAGAATTATGGTTTGCTGGAAACGGGTATGGAATACAACATCTACAATGTCTAGGTTGACAGTCATTAGGTCGATCCCATATAGTCGACATGCATTAGATCGACATTGACAAAAGGTTAACATGGAGCAAAGGTTGACCCATGAAAGGTTGAACCCCCCCGCACAAGTACAAAAGCATCGCACAGCGTCGATGCTTTTGTACTTTAGGAGTAGATCCCTGACAGCGCAGCTACTGCACACTGGAGCTACTCATCGCTGTAAGGGTCTCAGCGGCTGCGTGTGATGTCACGCAGCCGCCACGGTCCAACCCCCCCAACTGACTGGGCACGTCAGCGTTGCCCGGACTGCGCCCCCACAATGGCAGCCAAATGCAGCTGTCCCGCCCCCTCATGCCCAGCGACCGCCTCGGTCTGTCAGTCAGGCAGAGGCGATCGCAGGGATGAGACTTACCCTTTCAGGTACTTGCTGTATTAATGAAATAATGCTTAAAGAACCCATGCATTTAATAACCAAATTATTTTTTTTAAATTACCTATTTTCTGAACAACATTCACAATTGTGTATGTATATATGTCTGTAGAGAAATGTGTTTATGTACTTTAATATATGTAAATTCTGGGAATCTGTGGGACTCCCTAAAAATTCAGGCGCCTCCCAGATATAGGAAATTATGATGCTTTTATCAATAAAGCTCACTTTTATGAGCACTTAATATATTTCAATGAATGCCAATTAGAAACGTGTATTTTACAAAGCCTATTTAAACAGATACGTTTTGCTACTAACATATTTTGTCTTATTGCAGGAGAGGTTCCAATGTGTCGCTTAGCTTGGACATGAGTGGTTTAGGAATGGTAGAACCTTTCAATGTGGCTCCAACACCACGAGAAAAAGTAGCAGTTGAATACTTGCAAACAGCCAGTCGTGTCCTGACCAGACAGCAACTCCATGATGTAGTTCAAAGCCCACATCTGCTTCACACTGAATTCATGGTAAGATTAATACAGTTGGCACTACTCAAATATTCTGAATTTTATACAAGTTTAACCTATCCAAACCTAGAGTTTTGCCTAGTGCAGGATTAACAAAATACTGTATGTCAAAGATTTTAATAGAGTTTATCTATTGAAAAATAGTGGGCCCAGACTTCCCGGGGTTAATGTCTATAGACAATATTATATCATTGTTCTTAAACGCCTCAAGCTCTTATATTAGTCGCATAAATTGGAGAGACACAATGTACTCCACATAAATTCCAGGACAGTCACCTCCCTCTTTAGTTCGGCACGCCATGAAGCCATCCTTTAGCGTGTAACTCATGTCCTTTATCTGAGTTGTTTTACTCACAGATAGACTGTCACCACATAATAATGTTCTGCTGTCTCTCCTTTCTACATGGAGCATGGTACTGAAACCTTCACATTTCATTGCAGTTAGCAATGAAAGAATGTCTTAAGTTGCAACAGTTTAGGTATTATGGTATGATACTCTGTCTGTGCTGAATTTAATGTTATAAACGGAATTTCCTACTCTTGTATTACCACTGTATATTGTTAAACAGCAAAATATCCTGCGTAATACTATGGGGATCAGATGTAGGTTTAAAAATGTGTTCATATATCTTTCCCCAAATATGGGGTCTATTCATAAAGCAGTGAAAAGTGTGGAGAAGTGAGCCAGTGGAAAAGCTGCCCATGGCAACTAATCAGCATTGAAGTAACACTTTTAATTTGCATATTATAAAATACAGAGCAGCTGATTGGTTGCCATGGGCACCTTCTCCACTGGCTCACTTCTCCACACTTTTCACTGCTTCATGAATAGACCCCATATATATCTGTCAGATT
This sequence comes from Pseudophryne corroboree, assembly GCF_028390025.1. Classification (NCBI taxonomy): domain Eukaryota; kingdom Metazoa; phylum Chordata; class Amphibia; order Anura; family Myobatrachidae; genus Pseudophryne; species Pseudophryne corroboree. The sequence goes on from NC_086449.1 coordinate 517,014,049, forward strand.
TATATATTCATATAAGAGTTGGATAATTTATAGGAGACTAGTTCTTACACAGTGATCATGCATGTGTCCTTATCCAATGGCTATCAGACCATGGTAGCCCATATGCTTTAAATTAACACAAGTTAGTATGTTCGTCACCTATCAATATATAGTGATCTCCCCCAGGTAATACACACTGTCTGTTATTATTGCTTGTCAGTATTGATGTTTGTCATACAGGTATATATCAGGGATGCAGTTTCTATTTTGCAGGCATTTATATCTCTTAACAGCGCACCAAATTATTACAGATATTTTATTGTCTTTTCCAAATCCACCCACGCTCAATACTTCTTATGTATGTATGTTTGAGTTTAGTATAAATACAAAATAGAGCTAGTATCACGTGGTCACATAGGTATCACTGTTGCTATGCCCGTGGTTTGTCTATATGTATCTTTAATCCCCTTTATTTACAGTAAGTTTTGGTACATTAAGTATTTGCACTCCTTAATTAAGTATTTGCATTCCTTGGTTAAGTAAACTGGGGTCACTTCTGTGGTTTCTGCTGGAGCTGCTAATATCGACTTATGCAGCAGGCACGGGAGCACTCACTCTTACCTACATTGCTGGAATGTCTGCGAAACTAACACATTTTTGGAACCCAGGGGATAAGACAATCCTCCCTCCTCCCATCCACTTCTTCTTTGCATACCTTCATCATGGTCCAGCGTAAAATCAGGGCCGTTTTAAGGGGCGGGCCAGCCGTGCAATCACACAGAGTGTGGGCCTGCAGCCATTGTGTGCAGTATTCTGTGCAGTCTGGCTGACTGTAAAAATGTTGATGAAAGTTGTGAAGGAGGCGATAGTAGGCGGCGGCCATTTTGGATGGGACATTTACTAGGAGAGGAATGCAGGCGTGAACAGAGTTTCTTGGAAGTGCCGGGACCCCTCACTAGTGGGGTAGGGGGCATTCAAACAAAATGCTGGTCTGGCATGCTGCATTTAACCCCTGACAATGAGCAGGTAGGGGCATAATGTATATGTCAGCGTCCGGAGTCTTACCGGTACGCTGGGGCCGCAGGGCTGGCTTCCTTGGCGATGTGCGGGCAGCGGCGGAGGTGGGCTGCTGCGCCAGATCCGTGGGCAGCAGTAGCGGCGGTGAGGGGGTCCGCTCGTGGCGGCGGGACGTCGCTACAGTGGGTCGCTCTTGCTGAGCCATTGCTAGGAGACCAGGGGCAGTGAGCAATGTTGCTTTGCAAAAAGGTCTGCATTACTGGGCGCCGCCATGTTGGAGACCAAGTTTTCAGCATAGTTCCTGTTTCCTGTCTCTTCCAGCCAATCCAGGGGAAGCTCTCCCTATAAAAGGGGGCTGGTTTAGGACAGGGATGCCAGTGCTTCAAGTTACAACCCTGTTGTAGGTGCTTTAGCCTGTGCTCCCAGGATTCCTGCTGTATTCTGGTTCCTCCTGATCCTGCTTGGTCGGTTCCCTATTGCTGCAGCCCTGCAGTTCCTACCCTGCTACTGCCTGTGGAAGCGCCCCTGGAAAACCCGGTCCAGTAAGACTCTTTGGGCACAGTCGGCCCCGGGTCTTCTGCCTCGTCTTTCAAGCCACACTCCACAGATCTCCTTCACCAGCCACGCCTTTGTACCACCAACCACCGCCTGCAGATTATTATCTTCAGCCTCGTTTTCCAAACCACAGTCCACAGTCCTTGTCTCCACCCACGTCTTCAACCATCATCCACAGTTCCACAGTTCATCATCTACAGTCTCGTCTTTCAAATCAAAGTCCACAGTTCTTTGCCTCCAGCCACGTCTTAACCATCGTGCTCCAGCCTCGGTTCTCTACCTCAGCCCTGTACATAATAAATACTTTCCATTGACTCTCAAACCCCGCCTACGTTCTTCATTGCTCCGTGTCCCATGCGGAGGAACTATATCCAGCCCCCTCATCTGGTTCATTCACAGCCTGCTACATCCTCAGGCAAATCTCAGCTGCCGGATCCTCAAACTCTGCTAGACGTGACAGTATAAAGGGCATTACTAAGTGGGCATAACATGATGTCAGGGGCAATATTGTGTGGGGCATAAATAATATGGTGTAAGGGGCACTTTTTGTGTGTGGCATAATATGGTGTTAATGGCCACTTTTATGTGGTGCATAATATTGTGTAAGGGGCACTTAATGTTATAAAGGACATTATGGAGTGTGGCATAATGTTTAAGGGGAATTTTGGCATGTGGCATAATATTTAAGGGGCATTATGGTCTGTGGCATAATGTTTAAGGGTCATTATGGTCTGTGACATAATGTTTAAGGGGCATTATGGTGTGTGGCTTAATATGGTGCAGGGGACATTACTGGGGCATAAATAATATATTGCTGTGTGGGGCGAATGTGGTGGAATTTTTTCTTTCCTGTGATGGCTGAGGTCTGCGGATGCAGGGTCAAAAACTGTAAGTTAGTCTTTTCCTGTAAGGCCACTCCCATTTTAGTGGGGACACGCCCATTTTAGGGAGACCATGCCCCTCTAATGGCCGCATTTTAGAATGTCTATGGGGGGGGAGGGGTGGGGGTCACATTTTTTTACTGTTTGCACTGGGAGCTAGATTGGCTAGAAATGTGGCTTAATATGGTCTAGGGGACATTACTGGGGCATAATATAGTGCAAGGGGCATTACTGTGTATGGCTTAACATGGTGCAAGGGACATTACCGTGTATGACTTAGAAAGGTGCAAGGGGCATTAATGTGTATGACTTAATATGGTGCAGGGGGCATTACTGTGTGGGGCATATTAACTCCCCCCCATAGAGGTGAGGAGCAACATTAGCTTTTTATTATATAGGATTGTTTAATAATGATGCAACATATTGATGCTTTATCAACTCATGGTATGAGACATAGGACCTAATTCTGAGTTGATCGCAGCAGCAAATTTGTTAGTAGTTGGGCAAAACCATGTGCACTGCAGGTGGTACAGATATAACATGTGCAGAGAGAGTTAGATTTGGGTGGGGTGATTCAAACTGAAATCTAAATTGCAGTGTAAAAATAAAGCAGCCAGTATTTACCCTGCACAGAAACGAAATAACCCACCCAAATCTTAATTCTCTCTGCAAATGTTATATCTGCCTCCCCTGCAGTGCACATGGTTTTGCCCATTTGCTAACAAACTTGCTGCTGCGATCAACTCAGAATTACCCCCATAGAACATAGAAATATAGAATTTGACAGCAGATAAGAACCACGTGGCCCACCTCGTCTGCCCCTTTTCTATCTTTTGGTAACCTCAAGATCTCGGTAAACAAGGAGACTGGACATAAAAATAAGTCTAGACATGTTACCAGTTTATACTAAGCTGAGAAAGTTCAGAGTACAGTACATCACGTATAATAAACATTGTTCCCAGGATAGTTAGACACCGTTGTACTTAGTTCATGTTATTGTTTTGTTGCTTATTCAGGAAATACCAATGAATTTCATGGATCCCAAAGAAATTGATATTCCAAGTCACGGAACCAAAAATCGCTACAAAACTATTTTGCCAAGTAAGTTTATGATGGTTGATAATATGTTTTATTTTGCCATTTTGTACACCTTTTTATTTATGTAAGCATAGGCAGAGCATATAGTGATGAAATGTAAAGGCTAGCTCCCGCAGGAGTGTATGTATTCCAAGACTACCAAACCATACAGTCCCTGGGACTGAAGGGGACATTTACTAAGCAGTGATAAGAGCGGAGAAGTGAGCCAGTGGAGAAGTTGCCCATGGCAACCAATCAGCACTGAAGTAACATCTATAATTTGCATACTATAACATTATACAGAGCTGCTGATTGGTTGATGGGGCAACTTCTCCACTAGCTCACTTCTCCGTTCTTATCACTGCTTAGTAAATGTCCCCCAAAGTCTCAGGAGGATATCCTATTAAGCCCGGTAAAACATGTTTTTAGAGATTTTTCCCAATGTTTCACCGATTTGTTTTTTTACAGGCTATCCTGATTGATCTATAACATACATATAGATTGGTAAATGCTCAATTAGCTTAGTGATATCATTCAGGTGCTCGAAAGGAAGGGGTATTTCTGAGCAAGAAAAAAAGCAGCAATTGTTTCCCCAGCACACTGAATGGATAACAGTAACCAGATATAAATCCCACATGATAATAGAATTCAGAGATCTTCGTTACACATATTTGCGCAAATGTGTGGTTAAGCCCCAAAGCCGCATCAAGGCCTCTCTGTATATTTGGGGTCCCTAGCGCTATATCTAGGTGCAGGGTGTGGCACCCCAAAACACCAGAATGAGCCAGAAAGCACAGCGTGACATACCAGTGTAAAAAACTATAGTGTTAATAAATTAGTATTTAGGAAGCCGAAGCTATAGAGGGGGTGATACAAACATGAAATGTAATTAAAATAGAGAAATAGTGTTAGAAAATTAATAAGTGAAAAGTATTAATAGAATGTAAAGGTATGCCACACTAAAGCCATCCAGCTCAGCCAGTCCAGAGGCACCACACCTCACACCTCCATTACCCCAATCTGGGTCTAATATTAACCAGCAAGGAGTCACATGATAATGGCTCCTTACTAACATATGTCTAAGCTAAGAGCTACTTACCTTGGAGCAACCCCATAATGCTCCATGTGGCATGTCAGGGCCTGCACCTCCTCCTAATGCAGAAACCTCTCTGCCTCTCACAACAGACATATAGATTGGTAAATGCTCAATTAGCTTAGTGATATCATTCAGGTGCTCGAAAGGAAGGGGTATTTCTGAGCAAGAAAAAAAGCAGCAATTGTTTCCCCAGCACACTGAATGGATAACAGTAACCAGATATAAATCCCACATGATAATAGAATTCAGAGATCTTCGTTACACATATTTGCGCAAATGTGTGGTTAAGCCCCAAAGCCGCATCAAGGCCTCTCTGTATATTTGGGGTCCCTAGCGCTATATCTAGGTGTGCCACACCCTGCACCTAGATATAGCGCTAGGGACCCCAAATATACAGAGAGGCCTTGATGCGGCTTTGGGGCTTAACCACACATTTGCGCAAATATGTGTAACGAAGATCTCTGAATTCTATTATCATGTGGGATTTATATCTGGTTATCCATTCAGTGTGCTGGGGAAACAATTGCTGCTTTTTTTCTTGATCTATAACATATCAAGAAGCGCTATACATAGCGCTTCCTGATATATTATATATCCTTTTTTCACTTCCAATTTTTGTTTGGTATTTCAGTAGTACCGGTTGGGAGCAGCTTAGCGATAATTTTTACAATTTTAATTTTATAATTCTTGTATTAAAGTGAAAAAACGAGCAGGATAATTGACTATATAAGCGCCAGGGAATTCTTTGGTTTTGTTTATCCTGATTGATCGCCTGTAAAAAAAATGCCCTTTCTCCCGAAAACACACAGTTTCAGTGAAACCTGTGTGTTTTCAGTAGAAACAGCCCCATTTTCACAGAAAAACAGGGCTATTTCCGGGGATATGGTTTCGCCTGCCTAAGGCAGGTGAAACAAAATCCCTGATAAGCTGCGTCTCATGCCGGTTTATCGGGGCTAATTAGATAGCCCCCGGCGGGATAATTAGCTCCGGTAAATTACCGGGGCTAATAGGATATCCCCCTCACTCTTGAGGCATAATAACCACACTCCATTCTGTATGACTTCCACTGAGGCTGCTGCGCTCCTTTTATTTACAGTAGTGCAAAGTACAGTACTAGTCCCCTGTAAACAACTTTCATTTACTGTACTTTGTCTACTCAATGACTTTTATTTCATAATTTGGAACAAGGACTCAGCATTGGGGCACAATAATCTCCCATAACCTGTTACACACTACTTAATGCCAGTCTCCTGCATACAACTGGCATGTACTGTGTTGTGGGAAGACGCACTAGGACTCTCCCTGTCTGATATGTACATATCTTGTCCACTGTACTTGTGTGTAACAATAACAATGCATGATCAGGCCTTGGCCACATGGTTCTGTAGCTGATGTAGCACTAGAGATGTGTGTGAACCCCTGTGTTTTGGTTTTGGCTCTACTTCATCAACGTTTTTTGGTTTCCTTTAAGGATCGAAAAGAAAATCGATAAACATTGATAACAAAAAGAATCGAGAAAAATGTATAAAACAGCTAAATTCATGTAATTTGGACCTGTTTACATGCATCTAAAACCCAAGTTCAGAACCCATGAATTTCAGGAAAGTCGAACCGCGTATCTATATGTAGAACTAAAAGTCCAAGCATGCCCTGCCACTTGTCCACCAACTGAAGAGAGAGACACATATTTTCTAAACCTGGGAGTTGTATTACTGTAATGGGGAGTGCATACCTCCCAACTTCCTGCTAGTCTAGGGAAGAACATCTTTGCGTGCCTAAGTCACGCACCCGATATGAGGGGTCATGACCTCGTGGCTAGGGAGTGTGCCCTCACAGGAAATGCTGTGATCGCGTTTTCACCGATGTGGGGGCATGCCCATTGCTCTGTGAGCAGCTGGTATGCTCCCTGTTCCTCTCTCCCGTTGAATAGACATTGCGCATGCGCACAGCGGCTATTCGCTAAGCAGAGCAGCTGGAAAGAGAGGGTCTCTGAAATGCCCAACCACCCCCGCAGAACACTGCAACCGACAGGTAGGACAGTAGGGCAGTTCCAGAAAAATTGGACTGTCCCACCAAAATCGGGAAGAAGGAAGGAAGGTATGGGAGTGTATTTGTGTGTTGAGGGGAGTGGGGGGTGGATATTGCTGCAATGCTAGGCTTGCCATAATATCCCCTTAATCCAGGACACATGTGATTTACACAGGTTCTGTGGATGGCTAGATTCAAGCCTGCTTTTCATCTGGTTTAAATCAGCCACAGAACCTGCGAATACTGTAGGTGTCCAAATCAAAGGGATATAAGAGCAAACCTATGTAATGTGAAGATAAAGTCAGTTGTGTGAACAGCTGTAAATTGCTCATTCGGAGTAGCAAGGAGTGGTAAGCTAAAACTTCCCCCAGGGCATCAATACATCTTGGCCACAGAACCTCTTTATTTCTGCAAAATGTTGAACATTTTTGCTAGTATTCAGGAGTTGCCAGCTATGACACGTTGGTCTATACTTTCAGTGCTATAGCTTTTGTACCATTCATATTTATTCAAAGCTGGGCAGTAATACACATTTAAGTCTACTCAGATACACACACTGTATGAAAAATAAAGAAATAAAGAAACACACAAAACTGGCACAAGTAGTAAAGTAATTCTCTATAACCTTTCTCCAGTGTGATTAATGTATGTTCAGCATCTGGATAGGCCCGAAGCTGCGACCTAGATTTCCAAACTCCTGATCATCATCTGCTGCGACCACACCGGCACTGCTGCCTGCTAGGCCCACCTGACACCCCCTTCCCCCCTGCTGTCTGCCACTTACTTGAGGAGGCTGGCAAGTGCAGATTCAACAAAGAGGCCAGGAAATCTCCATCCTCCTGGCCTCGTCCCTCCTCCACATCTGCGTCAACACATTTTGGGAAATGGAGGCTGTGGCCACCCTCTTCCCCGCCCCTAAATGATATCAGACCGTCAATCACTGACTGATGCCGTACTGCATCCTACATCGCAGATTCATACTAAACATGTGCAGTACAGATCCAGCGCATAATCACCTCCACATCTGAATAAGACCCCATGTGCTATCCAGCTAGACCCACAATCACATACAGGTAGGCATAGGCAAATATGGAATGTGAACATGCGCCAATGCATGGATATACTATATAGGTGAATTTGCAAATAGATAAATGCATTGCACATCCACATTTTTACACGTAACTTACAATGTTTATTTCTGTAATTCAACAAATTGGAATCAAGGTAAACACGGCTTAAGTTAATATGTGTTTTTTATTAGTTTTTTTTTTTTGCAAGCTGCAATAATTAAGATGCTCTAAAAAGTCTGACATAATGAAATATATGTGCATGATCAGTATGATTTCTATTTAACTTTAATCTTTTTCCTAGCTAGATAGAGATAGACAAATATTTACACGTTAGTAAACTGAAAAAAAAAAAAAAGTCTACATTCTGTCCTGTACAGCAATGCTCAAATTATATTATGTTGTTGGTACTGTTGTCAAGATAGATCTCTCCACTAGGTGTCACAATTTTGCTATGTCTTTGTAGAGAATTGTATATCACGCAGTGGTATGAACATATAACACTCATTTCTTTGGTTTGAAAATTAATATTAATAACCACTCAGAAATGCATATCAATTCAAATTACTAAATAGGTAATATCTCATGCCTGACAGATTACACACGTTTTTGCCCTCCTGCTCTAAGTATCGTTGGCAAAAGTGGGGGGGAGTGGGTCATGTGTTCCATATTTTTTGGTCCTGTCCCATCCTTCACGATTTCCTACTGATTAATCAGGTGTTAAATTTTTATCTTACCTCAAACAGCACCCCGCTGACCCTAGCCCCCTACACAAGACTGCCATCAGAAATAGTGGGGCCCGGGACTGACAAACTAGGCAGAGACCCACCCCCTTAACTGTACAGTAACAAAACAATTTTATATGAGGCATCCTGGTCTCTAACCAGTTACCCAGGGTGAAATAGCAGGCAACGTTGTTACTTACAGCCTGCACACAGAACCAACCCCTGGCCCCCTTCAGCCTCTTTTGGCTATTACAAACTTACTTACCCCCCTACTTGTGAGTGTCAGCGTCTTGTTCTTCTTTCCTTTCTTTCCTACGCTGCTTCTCAGGCTGGCGGTTCCTCTCATCTACACATCATGACGTCACGCTGCGCAGCAGTGGCACCGGTGGCAGGGCTTTCTTTCCTGCAGCTTGTTCATTGCTTCAGCAGTGAGAGTCAGGCGGTGGGCATTGAGATGTGAGATGCGGGCGGAGCCGACACGAGAACGGGGCCACCATCAGTTTACTGCAGGGCAGGGAGGCATGACAGCAATGGCATTAATAGCGGCAGGGGTAATAGGTGGAGCGGCCCGGGCCCTCCACTCTCTGTCAATAGTACCCCCTTGATGGTGGCCCTGCCCCTACAGTAGCAGTTTGGTGGCAGCAAGTGGGCGCTGGGACCCCTAGGACCACCACTGGTTCTATGAAAAAATTGATGGAGACAGCTGCAGAGCTGCTGCTGTTCTCCATTAAAACAAGTGCTAGATTGACATTGGGGGGCATGGGCCAAAGTGCTCCCTCCCCAGATTCACCTATGTATTGTATATATATAATTTACATTTTGTGATCTGTGTATCTATGTATATATTGAAATAAAATTGATATTAACACTTGAGGCATGTCGGTGTGTGTACTGTGTTTGTTGCATTGTTCATATTCCTCTATTTACTGTTTGTTTTATTAGATCCAGTAAGCAGAGTGTATTTAAAACCAAAGAATGCAAAGGATTCATTGAGCACCTATATAAATGCTAATTTTATCCACGTAAGTATTTGATGTTCATTTTTATATTTAGTTCTGTTTTTTACTTTAAAATAACATTAAGTTTCTCATTTACTTGTGTATGCCACCGCTGACGATCGTCAGCAACCCTTGCTGTCGGCCGTGCATGCAGCTCAATTTGGACTCTCGTCCAAGAGAGCTGCCTGCACGGCCCGACCACGGCGTTACATCACTGACCTGTAAGGTCGTCATACCGCTCAGTGTATATGCACTGCAGCCGACCACCCTGGCCCGGGAGGGGAAACACTAGGCAACGTCGCTCATAGAGCACGTTGCCTAGTGCATACCCACCTTTACACTAATAGTATGCTCGTTTGTCAGATGGGAAACGTACAATAAAAAAGAGAAAATATATAGCAAATTTCTATTTTGTGTTATATTGAAAAATCAACCCTTCTTCGATAGCAGTCGCCAGCAGGGCCGGTACAGGGGCTTTGCGCGCCCTGGGCAGCAATGGGGGGCATGGCTTCGTACAGGGGGCGTGATCATTTACGCCCCCTGTACAGACTACTGTAGCGCTCTGAAATGTGCCCCCCTGCTGCCGCTGGCCGCTGTGAAGCCCTTCGTGGAGAGGTCCTTTAATGTGCGGTCATCGCGCACCGCACAGCAAACGTCCTCTCCACGAAGAGAAACTAGATGCGTAGCGTCTAGTTCCCTTCGTGGAGAGGACCTTTGCTGTGCGGTGCGCGATGACGTCATCGTGCACCGCACAGTAAAGGACCTCTCCACGATGGGAAACTCTAGTTTCCCTTCACAGCGGCCAGCGGCAGCAGGGGGCAGCGGGGGGGCACAGCAGCAGCGGATCTTGCCCTGGTGCGGCGCCCTCCGGAAGGCGGCGCCCCGGGCAAAAGTCCTGCTTGCCCGTGGCAAGATCCGCTACTGGTCGCCAGAGCAAGATTAACAATGGGGCGGATGGAGCACCAGCTTCAGGGCACCACATAAACGCAGGCCTATCGTCATGAAAGCATGACGATGACCAGCCACCAGCCGGCCACACAGTTGGCCATAAATCATATGCATTAAATTGGATTTCTATTTTCCACACAAAATTATGTCATTTTCGTACCTTTACATATTTAGGGAGACCTTGGTACCAATAGTGCAGAGGTGCACATCTACAGGGCACTGGCCACGCCCACACAGCATTAGTCACACCCCTTCTTTTTCTTCTTCTTCTTCTTGTAATAGGTTCTTGAACATTTTCAGCCCCAGGACCATGAGTCCTTTAATATGGCCCTGGCAGTCACAGATTATTCAGATTAACAATGATATCATGCATAGAAGTTTTTCTCCTCTTAATTCTGTATTGTATTTTCCATTCAGTAATGTCTTATTTTATATACATGCTATATGATGATGGGTCTATTCTTATGTTAAGGCCTGGGACTGTAATCCTATCCAGTCCATTGTGAATCTAGCCCTGCATTTCAGCCAGCACTCAGAGTTCAGAGGCACATTTCAGAGACACTCTGCTCACTACATTCTGACATATGACTGGGTTTGTCATAGTATTCCACGACACTGAGCAAAAATACTGTATTAATAAGTAATAGCAACCAGAAGAAACAAGCCAAGGAAAATAGTAGCTACCAATACCATATACTGTAGACTGCCAAAGTGATATATGCCAAACGCACGCATTGGCATCCCAAACACACACATCTAATTTTTCATAGGCTTAAGGACCATACACACTAAACGAGCCCCCACCTACGCGATATTGGCAGCAGCAGGGACCCAGCCGGGTGCCGGCATTGGCAAGTGCATACACACTTGCCGATGCCAGCGGGGAAGGGAGCGACGGCAGGGGGGGGAGGGGGAGGCTGCTGCATGGCTGTCGTTAACAAGGACATTGAGTGTACACAGTAGACAAGATTGTAAAAGATCGCACTCAGAATGGCCCTTCTGAGCGATATCTTTAATTTTCTTGTCTAGTGTGTATGTTCTAACACAACAAAATAGCAAATGATTACTTGTTATGTGTGACTAAACAACAGGCAATTGTTAGTTTTCCCACTACCCTGCTTTTGTTTCGGTTTTTATATATTTTTTATTTATTTATTTATTTATTTATATGGTTTCTTTGCCATGTTTTTGTATACTTCATATTACTTTATATAAAGTATTGTTACTTTTTAATTTTTATATACAGTATATAATTTATTTTATTTTTTATTATTGTGACTAGCTTTTAATGCTCTGCATGACTTTTAGGCCTTTTTATTGATTTTTATGCTCTATACTAGCAAGTTCAACCTCATGATCTATTATTTGCCCCAGCACTTAATATAACTAGATTTTAATAAATTTGGAAAAACATCCTTAAGCTTCTTACACAGTATTCAGTAATTATGTTGACATAAACAATGTCGACATTCATAATGTTGACAGCAGAATGTCAACAGTCATGTTGATATAGCTAACATGTCGACATCTAACATGTTGACATCTGAAAAATGTCAACATGAACAAAATGTTGACATGTTACACACTGACAGGGAGAAAATATCGACATTAGGGTTAAGGGTTAGAGTTAGGCTTTAATGTTAAAGTTAGGGTTGTGTTAGGGTTAGGCATCCCTCAGAACTACAGATGTGTCCTCCTATAACTTTGCATAGATGTGTATGCACGGGTGCAAGCATTGCAAGAACGTTATAAGCCGGTAGGCCGCATACACTCGCACCAGTGGATTTTCAGTGATGTGCGTATGGACTGTGGGTGCAAGCGTATGCATGCCCCTGAGAAGTTGGTCATGGCGCTGCATACGCTATGCAGCAACATTATTAGAGGACACATCTGTAGATTGTCCACATTGTGATCGCATCAACATGTAATCAGTGACAATATGCTGAAGAGTGACATATTCTCTGTCTAGATGACCATGGGGATCATTCCGAGTTGATCGCTAGCTGCCGTTGTTCGCAGCTCAGTGATCAGTGGAAAAAACCGGCTAATCTGCGCATGCAGGGCCGGCTCTACCATTAGGCAGCTTTAGGCGGCTGCCTAGGGGCGCCGGCCACTGGGGGGGGGCACCACTGAATTCATCTACCAAAAAAATTGAAGGATGTCTCTTAGGGCGGTATTCAATTCTTTTCACCCCCTTCAAAACCCATTCTGTTTCTGCCCTCAGGGGCGTGGTATCATCACTTCAGATCTCTACCCCCAGGGTAGCGAGGCACCCAACCCTTTACACAGCTAAACCTGATTACTATAGGTGCGATATGCGCAATAACGGGGATCATTTTAGAAAGGAAATTTGGAGTGATACAGTATATCATTTGAATACCGCCCTTTGGGCCTAATTCAGACCTGATCGTAGGTGTGCTATGATCAGATTCACAGACATGCGGGGGGACTCCCAGCACAGGGCCAGACCGCCCCACATGTCTGGCTCTGCTCCCCCGCACAGGTACAAAAGCACCGCACAGCGGCAATGCTTTTGTACCTGAGGAGTAGCTCCCTAACAGCGCAGCTCCTGCGCGCTAGCAGGGAGCTACTCATCGCTTCCTGGGTCGCAGTGGCTGCGTGTGACATCACGCAGCCACCGCGGCCCGCCCCCCGTACGATCCAGGCACGCCTGCGTTGCCTGGGCCATGCCCCCAAAGAGGCGGCCAAACGCCGCCGGCCTGCCCCCTCCCGCCCAGCAAACGCTCTGCCTATCAATCAGGCAAAGGTGATCGCTGGGCTGAGATGCCGATCGCATCTCTTGCATGCACATGTGCACTGCGGCACATGCGCTGTTCAGACCTGATCGCCCGCTGAGCGAAAACGCACAGCAGCGACCAGGTCTGAATTAGCCCCTTTATGCTGGTCAGTAATTAACTTTCAGATGGGAGGATGGAACACAATAAGGAGCATACAAATATTTGTATATCTGTGCATATATATGTATGTAAACCCATACAATTAAAGGGATGTAGTTGGTATCCCAACAGTCGGCATCCTGAAAATGAATATGCCGGGGAGGCTTAGGGTTAGGCTAAGGGGAATGGTAAATTATTGCAGGTTAGGGGGCGCTAGGCTGAAGCTTTGCCTAGGGTGCAAAGATTCCTTGCACCGGCCCTGTGCGCATGCATATGCTTCGCAATGCGCATGCGCGTCGTACGGGTACAAAGTCCATTGTGGTTTTGTACTGGTTCTAGCGACGATTCCAATCGCACAGCCGACCGCAAGGAGATTGACAGAAAGAGGGCGTTTCTGTGTGTCAACTGACCGTTTTCAGGGAGTGCTTAGAAAAAAACGCGTGGCAGGCGTGGCTGGGAGGGTGTGTGATGTCAAAAGCCGTCCCTCCGTTGTTAGAATCAACGCACGCGAAGAGTAACTACGGGGCTACTCTTGTTTTGCACAAAACTATTTTGCAGGACTCTGCTGCATAAGCGTTCGCACTTCTGCAAAGCTAAAATACACTCCCCAGTGGGCGTCGACAATGCGTTTGCACGGCTGCTAAAAACTGCTAGCAAGCGATCAACTCTGAATGACCCCCCATGTGGACATTCTTATGTCGACATTATGAATGCTGACATGGGGGGTGATTCCAAGTTGATCGCAGCAGGATTTTTGATAGCAATTGGGCAAAACCATGTGCACTGCAGGGGAGGCAGATATAACATGTGCAGAGAGAGTTAGATTTGGGTGGGGTGTGTTCAATCTGCAATCTAATTTGCAGTGTAAAAATAAAGCAGCCAGTATTTACCCTGCACAGAAATAAAATAACCCACCCAAATCTAACTCTTTCTGCACATGTTATATCTGCCTCCCCTGCAGTGCACATGGTTTTGCCCAATTGCTATCAAAAATCCTGCTGCGATCAACTTGGAATTACCCCCATGGTCACTGTCGGTCTAATATATGATATTTAATAGATAAAAACACAGAATAATAATATAATGTGACCTTTTGCAGGGCTATGGGGGGAAAGAGAAGAAGTTCATTGCTACTCAAGGACCAATGATTAACACAGTAAATGACTTCTGGCAAATGGTGTGGCAAGAAGATGTCCCTGTGGTTGTTATGATCACCAAGCTGAAAGAAAAAAATGAGGTACAGTAACCTATCTAAAATGATATATTTACATAAAATAATGCATTTTTTTTTAATCAAGTGTTTTTTACTGTTTTTCAAGAACAGCTTAACAAAGCATAAAAATAAGACAAGACATACAAATAAATAGTTGCAAAGTCAAATTTGTGCTTTTCATGTGTTGCCTTCAGAACTTAACTAGACTGTATGTTAAAGAGGCATAGTTATATATCAAGCGCATAGCCATCAAGTAGTACCACAATCTGTAGACAGAGAGTAATAAGGGTTTTAGGGATCTATTTACTAAGCCTTGGACGGAGATTAAGTCGCTGGAGATAAAGTACCAGCCAATCGGCTCCTAACTGTCATGTTACAGCCAGTGTTTGAAAAATGACAGTTAGGAGCTGATTGGCTGGTACTTTATCTCCAGCAACTTTATCTCCATCCAGGGCTTAGTAAATAGACCCCTTAAACTATAACAGCCAGCGACAGTGTAAAAGTAATATTATAGCATCAATTGTTGAAAGGATACGGCAATAATATTGTTCATCAGAGTATTACAAAGAGAAGAAAATCAGGTTACGTGGTTAGATGCACGGGGGGGGCCACACCGGGAGCAGCTTAGCATTATAAAATAATGCATTTTTACATTATAGAATTTGTCGGCAGATAAGAACCACTTGCCCCATCTAGTCTGCCCCTTTTTTTTATTTATTTTTTATCTCTAACCTTAATTGATCCTTATTTCTTTGTAAGGATATCCTTATGTCTATCCCATGCATGTTTAAATTGCTCTACTGTCTTAGCCTCTACCACCTCCGATTGGAGGCTATTCCACTTGTTCACTACCCTTTCTGTGAAGTAATTTTTCCGCAAATTTCCCCTGAACCTCCCCCCGTCCAGTCTCAGTGCATGTCCGCGTGTCCTATTGCTTCTCTTCATTTGGAGAATGTTTCCCTCCTGGACTTTGTTAAAACTCTTGATATATTTGAAAGTTTCTATCATGTCCCCCCTTTCCCTTCTCTGCTCCAAACTATACATATTGAGATTTCTTAGTCTTTCTAGGTATGTTTTGTGATGTAGGCCATGCACCATTTTAGTTGCCCTTCTTTGTACAGTATCTAATGTATTAATATCCTTTTGAAGATATGGCCTCCAGAATTGAACACAGTATTCTAGATGAGGCCGTACCAATGACCTATACAGTGGCATTATTACTTCTTTCTTTCTGCTGCTGATTCCTCTCCCAATGCAGCCAAGCATCTGACTAGCCTTCCTCATTGCTTTGTTACATTGCTTACCTGCCTTTAAGTCATCTGAAATAGTGACTCCTAGATCCCTTTCCTCCTCAGTAGTTTCCAGAATAGTGCCATTAATACTATATTTAGCCTTTGGATTTTTGAGACCCAAGTGCATGATTTTGCATTTTTTGGCATTAAACTGTAATTGCCACACTCTTGACCATTCCTCTAGTCTACCTAGATCCTCAATCATTTGTTTTACCCCACCTGGTGTGTCTACACTGTTGCATACCTTTGTGTCATCTGCAAAAAGGCATCCTTTCCCTTTAATGCCATTTGCAATGTCACCAATAAAGATATTAAAAAGCACTGGTCCAAGTACAGATCCCTGGGGTACTCCACTGGTAACATTTCCCTCCTGTGAATGCACTCCATTTACCACAACTCTCTGTTTTCTATCCTTCAGCCAAGATCTTATCCATTCAATAATCCTAATATCCAATCCCAAACTTTTAAGTTTATTTAGCAGTCTGCGATGTGGAACAGTGTCAAAAGCCTTACTAAAGTCTAGATAAGCTATATCCATGGCTCCACCTTTATCCATCACTTTAATCACACAGTCAAAAAAGTCAATAAGATTTGTTTGACATGATCTCCCCCCAGTGAATCCATGCTGTTTGGGATCCTGTAAATTGCCGGATTTAAGATAATCTACAACTCTTTCTTTTAAGAGTGTTTCCATCAATTTCCCTACTACTGATGTAAGACTCACTGGTCTGTAGTTGTTTGCCTCTTCCTTGCTTCCACTTTTGTGCAGTGGGACTACGTTTGCTCTTTTCCAGTCCTCTGGAATTACTCCTGTAGCTAATGACTGGTTGAATAATTCTGTCAGTGGTGCTACCAGCACCTCTTTAAGTTCTTTTAGTATCCTTGGATGTATCCCATCTGGCCCCATAGATTTGTCCACTTTCAGCTTTGAGAGTTCTGATAGGACCTTCTCCTCTGTAAATGTACTTGTGTCATTTTCCTGAATATCCCTGAAACTTAACTGTGGCCCCTTCCCCTCTTTCTCAGTAGTAAATACTGAGCAAAAATAATTATTAAGATGATCCGCTATTAAATTGTCTCCCTCAACAAGACTCCCAGTGTCTGTCTTTAGTTTTATTATTCCGCCTTTTGTTTTTCTCCTTTCGCTTATATACCTAAAAAAAGTTTTGCCTCCTTTACCCACTGACTGGGCCATTTTCTCCTCAGCTTGTGCCTTTGCACATCTGATTACCTTCTTAGTATCCTTCTGTCTAACAAGATATATCTCTTTGTCTTCATTATTTTGTGTCTGCTTATATTTCCTAAAAGCCATCTTTTTTGCTTTCACAATATTTGCTACTTCATTTGCAAACCACACTGGCTTCCTTTTCCTTGTGTTTGTCCTAACACTTTTGATACAAAGGTCTGTTGCCTTTAATATTGCGCATTTTAATGTTTCCCACCTCTCCTGCACGGCTTCCAAGTTCCTCCACTCTACCAAAGAATCGCTTACACATTTTCCCATCCCTACAAAATCAGCCTTCCTAAAATCCAACACCTTTGTTTTTGTATGGGATGAGTCAGTCTCTGTCTTTATGCTGAACCATACTGCTTGATGATCACTGGATCCCAGGTTTTCACCCACTTTTACATCCGATATTCTGTCTCCATTTGTAAGTATTAAGTCTAATATAGCGTCTTTCCGAGTGGGCTCCCTCACCAATTGATGGAGGGATGCTTCCTGAAGGGAATTTAAAATGTCCCTACTTCTAGTGGAACTAGCAACAGACACTTCCCAGTTTACATCAGGAAGATTAAAGTCTCCCATGATTATTACCTCTGCTTTTAATGCCATTTTAGTTATGTCCTGCAATAGGTACTTGTCGAGTTCCTCTTCCTGACCTGGTGGCCTGTATATCACGCCAATACAAATACTCAACTTTTCCCCTGTTTCTATGGTCACCCAAAGGGCCTCAGTTTTTTCTTCAATACTTTGTATTAATGTAGTATTTATGCATTTTTTTTACATACATTGCTACCCCTCCTCCGATTTTTCCAATTCTGTCCTTCCTAAATAAAGTATATCCCGGTATAGCTATGTCCCAGTCATGATTTTCATTGTACCATGACTCTGTAATTGCCACAATGTCTAGATCATCCCTTGTCATTATTGCAATTAGTTCTGGGATTTTATTTCCTAAGCTCCTAGCATTTGCACACATAGCTTTTAGAGTTTTGTTTGTGCTTTTCCTGTTCCTAGCTATGTTCTTCTCTCTGCCTATTTTTATTTGGTTTTGATCTGAATTATCTTCTATTGCTGTGGATATGCTACCTATTCCCTTTGCTTTTGCCTTTTGCCTTTTACAGATGTGCCCCTTAAATCTTTGCTGCAAGTTGCACCAAACAGCCCCTCTCAGCGCCCCAGGTCCCATGAGACTCTGATAACTTGGGCATCTTTTTTGCTGAAAATGTGTCTTATTTACAACGTGATAAAAGTACAGTAGGATGCACCAGGTGACTGTGCTGATTAATTTCATGTATGACACTTGTATATCTGTGTGCGTTTCTGAATCTGCATACGAAGTGCTACAATTTAGCAACGGCAGCTGCAGCTTTTTTCTATGCCAAGTTCTGTGGTACATATACAGACTCAGTCACATCAGCAAAGTCTCCTGGTGCATCCTAGCCATATCGCACTAAGACATTTTAGGCAAAAAGACACCAAACACTAGTAGGGGTGGATTTAGGGGTCAGGCCGACCCTATGCACATTATTGCCCCCATCATGTCACTGCCCCCTTCATTTTGGGGTCAGTCTGAAGGCCTTGAAACTGCCAAGGCAGCCCCAACCTCACCCCACTACCACCTCCTGGATCACAATTTACTGCCCATTGTCCCACTCACATTACTTGTAAAATAAAAAATTAAAAGAATAAATCATACTGACAAAAAAAAGAATCACATGGACTCAATAGCCTGGCATGCCACCCTTCAGCAAGTGCCGCCCCACGTGCCCCAAATGCCTAGTGGGAACTTCAACACTGGATGCTAGCAGAGTCTGTCAGAGTTCACCGGGATCTGTCAGCTCATATTGTGCCTGGCATCTTCCACTGCGTGGCGTATTGAGGCTAGATGTATGAGGACACATCTGTACATGTTTAGTATTTTATCTGGGTATGGTTAAGCCCAGCTGTGGTAGCTGTATTCCTTGAGATGATGAGGAAGTGTTTGAGAGACATCATATGATATCACTGGGTTCAAACCATAGGTGTTTCTCGAGAGGGGGAGGCCCGTGTGCAGGCTCCGTCTGGGCCCCCCTCCTCTCTAGCCGGCGGCAGCACTTAACTCTGGGCATAGAGGGACCCTAGCGCTGTCCCAGAGTCTACAGCGCATCCGCAGATCTCCGGGAAAATGGCGCGGCACCCATTTTCCCAGTGATTTTTCTACTGCACATGCACAAAACACTGGGTGATTTCGGCAGCGCAGCTGCAGTGCCGTGGGAGGCAGGTGCAGGGGGCAGCTGGTTTGGTGGGAGGAGACTGGTACCCAGCCCTTAGACTCCAGCGGACAGCATCAGTGAGAAGAACTGTGAGGAATGGAGATGAAGCCTCTTTCCAGCTCTCTAGCTGACATGCCAAATTTGACTGTTGCCGCACCTGGTCCTTTTCACTGCAGTGTTATTGGCTGCGGCCCACCCTTGCTCCAGCCAGGCCGTACCTGACCATCGTGGGAAGCTTAACTCATCGCTGCCTCACCTCTCATCTTTCCCTGTCTCTGCAGTGGAGCATCACAAATACAGTGAGTTTTGGCTATAAAAATTATTAGAATAATACAAAGAAGATATGTATAAGTTATAAATATCATTGCTGTATTATTCTAATCATTTTTTATTTCTTTTGTCAAAACTCTTGGGCGTATGACAGGCGAGGCTCTGAATCTCCTGCCTTCCCTGACTGTACATCAATGCTCTAAAGGATTCCTATGATTTATTACATAACTTAATGGCAAATAGATTAATGAGCCGTTTACGTTGTAGACCATCAGGGAGTTTTACCTCTATGTTATGGTATGGTGAGGATAACCAGGGACACAACACAGCATTACTGGGCCCTATAGAAACCTTTGTTTGATGGCCCAGCCCCGTCAGTGCACTAGTAATTTACCTGCAAAGCATTCTGAGTTTTTAGTATATTTTAAATAAAACAATGACCAAAATATATAGGCAAAGATTATTCTTTCGTTTGACATTTACCTGACAATGTACACATTGCCAATTGCTCATTGGCATACTTATAGCAGCATAATCACAAATTAACAAAATAATATACAAATGTGGTCATGATTACTCTTAGTGATATGAGTACCTGTGAAGTCAATGTGCACAAGTAAACAAGGGGTTTTCCTTTGGAGACATGGTTCTTCTCAACTAATTTGAACAATTGAAGCCTGTCTCCAGAGGAAAAGTCAACTCCAGAATGGATTATGGAACCTACACCGTGACAGAATTCTAGGTCCTTTCAGTAAAACCAGTTGGAACGTGAAGAGAGGGTCACTTTTTTGTATAGGAATCCAACAGGCATCAGAGCAGTACTTTTTATAATGCATTGAAGATCCCTACTGTAGATACATCCTTAAGCAATAAACCTAAGCACATAATGTGTCAAGCAGACACCAACCTTAGCAACAAGAGAGATCAAGCTCTTCCCAAGATTTTTATCAAAGCCTTTTTGTGTCTCATATAAATATGTGCAGAAATTGATATTCTGTTTATTGGACAGATTATCAAAACCGTGTTCTATTGCAAAGCTAGTGTAGAACTAAGGGGTCTATTTACTAAGCCTTGGATGGAGATAAAGTTGCTGGAGATAAAATACCAGCCAATCCGCTCCTAACTGTCATTTTTCAAAAACAGCCTGACATGGCAGTTAGGAGCTGATTGGCTGGTACTTTATCTCCAGTGACTTTATCTCCATCCAAGGCTTAGTAAATAGACCCCTAAGTACTAGAATTTGTAGTGAAAAAATGCTAGTGATATGTGTAGAACTGGGTAGCCCACATACTGTACCTCTTTTACGGACATATTTTATTTATCAATATTATTTTTACTTAAATGATGTGAAAATGGGTGTTTTTACATTATTTTAGTAAATGTTCTCATGGGCAATTGGAGGAGAATTCACAACATTCTCCAGCCCTTAATTTCACATTTTTTTTAGTGAGCAGAAAATTTGTAATGGGAAATGAGATCTGCTCAAATTTACTAAACTAAAATTGTTTAAAAATACTGGAAGGAGCCTCGCGGTAATGACGCCATATTCAAATGGCGTTATGTACTACTAGGTTCATTTCATTCTGCAAATGCGATAATGCTGTTTATACTCAGGAAACAGCTTTGCTACTCTCAGCTCCTTAATACCTCCTGACATGTTTGTTTCCAAAGCAGCCAGATGACTAGATAAAACAAATAAATAAATACTTACAAGCATGTGCACCATCTCTACACCACCAGCAGTGGTGGGACTCTCCTCCCTCCAGCATCAAGTCTCCTTTCATCAGGCGTCTCTCTCATCGGCTCTGTGGTCCATGCAGCTACCAGCGCTTGCACAGTAACAGCCGCACTATCGCAAAAAATGAGTATAGTGCATGCTGATAAGCAGTTAGAGGGATTCGCTGGGGCAGAGCTTTCATGCAAGTTCTGTCCTGATATGCAAAATTTGTTACATTCCTGCGATAATTTGAATTATTGTATTGTGAATTACATTTTTAGTTAATTTTGCTTAAAAGCTGGAATTATGTTGTAGGTTTTTATAAAGTGGGCCCTCGCAGTATACAGTATTTTGTGCACAGCAAAATAATATTTAAAATGTAATTGGGGATCAGTCTGTTACTGAGAAGCTGTACAGATTCTAGCTGTCCACTAGATGATGCATGAAAAGTACACTCATTTTCTGTTTATGCTTTTACTGTATACCTGTTTTTTTAAGAAACTGTGTATTTGTGTCATTTTGTTGTCTTGTTTGTAAAATCACAAATGCGACTTAACATGTGTTTATTAAACTCCATTTAGTAACATCTGCTCGTTTTAGTCTTATAAATGCTACATAAATGAGTACATAGTATTGTTTGATTTACAGAAACCCTTATTTAGGTAGAGATTGTACAGTATTTTGAAACAAGTCAGGTGTTTTTTTTTTTTGTGTTTTTTTTTTTTTTGGGGGGGGGGGGACGGATGGGGGGACGACAACAGTGGCCTGGCTCCTATACTTTCATCCTGGCTCCTAGATTTTAGAAAGATTTGTCAAGCCATGCCATATGCAAATGCATGGGTAGTTTCCAGTTGCCTGGAAATCCTCTCCCCCAGCCCAGTTAGTGGCCACAAGATGCAGTTAATGTGCAGAATGTACATGCTGGTCATGTGTGGATCTGAGTGCTCAATCAGCACACTAGACCAGAGAGCAACTGGTAAGAGACTTGCCATAACCACTGGCCATGCATATGTCTGAAGTACTGTATTACGGTTCCGGTATGAATGGTCGACCATGTTATGGTCGACAGTCATTAGGTCGACCACTATTGGTCAACATTGACATGGTCGACATGGACACATGGTCGACACATGAAAATGGTCGACACATGAAAAGGTCGACATGAGTTTTTTTAACTTTTTTTGGTGTCGTTTTTTGCGTAAAGTGACTGGGAACCCCAATTAGTGCACCGCGTCCCCTCGCATGGCTCGCTTCGCTCGCCATGCTTCGGGCATGGTGCCTTCGCTCCGCTACCGCTTCGCTCGGCACAGATTACCGTTCCAATCGTAGTCCACGTGGATCGTAAAGTATGGAAAAGTTCCCCAAAAGAAAAAAAGTTAAAAAACTCATGTCGACCTTTTCATGTGTCGACCATTTTCATGTGTCGACCATGTGTCCATGTCGACCATGTCAATGTCGACCAATAGTGGTCGACCTAATGACTGTCGACCATAACATGGTCGACCATCTGAACGGATACCCTGTATTACATACACTGCACATAGTATGAGGCAGACAACAGCTTGTTACTGCTAATTATGCCATCTTCTTGTGCTAGCCACACTTGCTCTGAAATCAAGCATTTAGAAACCCCTCTCTAGATATTCTGTGTTTGCCCCTGAACATGTCATATACTCAGGGCCGGTGCAGGATTTCACAGCACCCTAGGCAAAACTTCAGCCTACTGCTCCCCTGCAGGGATGGAGGAGCCCAGTAAAGCTGTGACACAGGACTTGGTCACGTGATGGGGCAGGAGCGACATGGGGACACGAGAGGGGTGGGAGCGGAAGAAGGGACACAGGACCTGGGGACATGAGGGGAGGGTGACACAGGACCTGGGCACATGAGGGGCGACTGGGTGACACATGACATAAGCAGGTGGAGAGGGTGAGGAGGACACAAAACATGTGGAGGGGGGGACACAGACATAGGCATATGAGGGGGGGGGGGCGGCAGAGGAGGAGGGACACAGGACCTGGGGACATGAGGGTGAAGGGGAGACACAGGACCTTTGGACATCAGGACAGGGAGGTGGACACAGGACATCTACATATGAGGGGGCTTTTCTCCTGCGCTGTGGCAGCGGCTCTGGTCATATACAGTTTGGCCATGTTTGTCTGGCAGTAACCGGGCCATTGGTGTGAGCAAGAACTCAGGAGCTGACTCCAGGAGCTGACAGTGCCGGCCAGGCACAGCTAC
Organism: Pseudophryne corroboree; assembly: GCF_028390025.1. Taxonomy (NCBI): domain Eukaryota; kingdom Metazoa; phylum Chordata; class Amphibia; order Anura; family Myobatrachidae; genus Pseudophryne; species Pseudophryne corroboree. The sequence goes on from NC_086449.1 coordinate 517,037,524, forward strand.
TGTACTACATGCGCAGTGTCACCATGACACCTGCAGGAAACCTGGCTGTCCGGGCGATGCTCTGTCCTCCTCCCTCTGGGTGCCTGTGTGACTGTCAGCTCTAGTGCCGATCTCTGTGGCTGGGATTCACCTGTGCCTGACTCCCTGTGCAGCGGACTGATCCACACACGCTGCTCTGCTCCTAAGCTTGCCAGTAGTTTGCTAATCCCGATCTAGAAGAAGATTGTCTTTTTCAAAGATGTCCTTCATTTTTCTTCCAGGCAGTCTCAGCGGGCTGCCCCCTATGGTCCCAGCACCCTTAGTCAGCTGCCTAAAGCTGCCTAATAGAAGCGCTGGCCCTGCATATACCGTATATCCAAGCAGGTCTTATTGTGGTGATTATAATCTATTTGTATAACTGACACTCTGGATCCATTTTAACTATAAATGACAGTCTGTTAATGCACTTGCTCTACCCGCCCTCCTATACTGAGACCTCTACAAAGATTTGTGAATCTTTTTCGTTTGTGTGACTATACCACATTTAATTTATATTGTGCATATGCCTGCACATCATACTAAATTTGGTCATAGGTGAGGTCATTTTGATGCACATTTCTGAAAAAATATAAATGACTATGAAAAAAAACATTATATTATAAATATAATCCTGTAATGTATTGAGCCAGTTTGTACAAAAGGAGAATTACTATGATACTGTATTGAAAACCATACTATCATTTTTAACAGCAATATAATATGTTTATATTTAATCATTATTTCATATTAGTACTGGTAAAAATGACTTACTGATAAGGTCTGTACACACTTAACGATAGAATGAGCGACGTCGCTCATTTTCCCCCTTCTTGAGCGACGTCGCTCATTTTATCGTCAAGTGTGTATGCCGCCAGCGACGACCGATGCGCGGCCCCGCGGGTCGGCAACGATCGTCGCTGTCGGTAGGGCATGCATGAAGGATGTGGACTGTCGTCCACGACCTTCATGCAGGGCTGGCGGGGGCGTGACGTCACTGAGCGATATGAGCTGTCATATCGCTCAGTGTGTACAGTCGGCCGCCGACCGGCCGGCCCGGGAGGGGGAAACATTAGACGATGTCGCTCACAGAGCGACATCGTCTAATATGTATGGACCTTAAGTTAGAGTTTCCTTTAAACTCATACATCCCCATACATCAGACACAAATGTATACAGTTTTGACTAGGTACTTTCTTGTGTCAAATTATAAAAGTGCTTCCTAAGAACAAATTCTGGGTGCTTTAAATTTATTAATCTGTAGTAAAATCTTTTTTTTTCCAGTTTGTGATGTAATTTGCTACAATAACTGTATTATTATTATTTTCTGGCAGGGAACTGTTGCTTTAAATACTTTTTCCATGGCCCCAGTTACTGTGTTTTACACCTATTGCATTGTGTGTTTTACATGAGCCTTTTCCCTTTATGTGTTGCTTCAGTACAATGCGAGTTTTATGTCATTTATGTGTTCCTACAGCACAAGCTGTTAACTATGGGGTTTATTCAGGTCGCATCACTAAGCGATGCAACCGCAATAACCCCGGCAGCGGCCATCTAATGCTATGTGATCGCATTGTCTGTGAACGCCTTTACCTGATTCACAGGCAGCGGCGCTCGTGGGGCGGGCAGCAACGGAGAGTTGCAGATGGTGCAGGGAAAACAGGGGTGGGGCGGCGGCATTTTTGGGATGGTTGTGTGGTGTCACATGCAGCCAGTCTGATCTAAGAAATGTCAGCAGATCTCCTGCATACGCAGCCTAGCTGCAGATGCAGGGGGTCATCCACAGTGATTAAATTGCGGTCGCAGCCGCTGGTCAGGCCATTCTGCATGCTGAGCGGCCTTGCCCTTCAATAAGCAGCCCCCAGCTTGCAAAAGAACGAATTGCAGATTCTACTTTTTAGTAGAATCTGCAATCCTTACAGAATAACTCCCTAAGCACATACTGTATGTATGACAGCACACCACTGTACCATGTGTTTCCAGCTGAATCTTTACATTGTTCTTACTGTTATTATCACTATAAGCCAGTGTTCTAGGGTACTGGGAAATGTTCTCCTCGACTGGGACATATTATATATGGGAATAGAAATAATTGTGTCCATAAATTATGTAAATGGACATCTTAATTAACTTAGAGTATTATTAAATTATATTGCAAACTAGATTGGAGGAGGACAGAGTTGAAATAGACAGGAGGACAAGAGACTGTAGAGACATGGAGGAGCATGAGGCTGAGGAGACATGTGGGAAAAAAACCTTGAGAATAGGGGTAGGGGTAAGAGGGGGTGGGGGGGTGGGGGGGGGGAATGAGACTGTGGAGAGACACTGGGATGGCCTGAGTCTGCAGAGGCACGGGGAGACAAGATGCTGGAGAGAATCAGGCTGTGCATGAGGCTTAAGAGACACTACGGGGGCATAGGGCTGGAATGACACATATGGGGCACGATGGAGTGACACGCTGGCTTGAGGTTGTAGAGAACATTAAGGGGTGGTGCTGGAGAAACACAGATGGGATGAGATTACATGGGAGCCAGAATAGCTAGAGACCTGGCGCATGACGGGTCAGACATACTACAGTAGTTCCATTATTGTGGAATGTTTTCACATCTTTCAGCAAACTACCTTGTACTTTCCTGTATTTTAAGCCAGCATGTTGGGATATCTTGCACCCATATTGCACATACTTATAGTTTCTGTATAACAACCAACGAAGACTTTCTTAATGCACATGGTGCCTGCATAGCCAAGCATGTCTCTTTAACCACAGCCATTCAGAAAACACAATGCAGCACGCAGAATGGTCAGGGTGCAGCTGTATTTTTAGACCTTTGTTTCCCCATGTTTATAATTTCCCTGAGATACATAGGGAGGAGTAAATGCTGCAGATCAGATAATGTGACAATGTGAACATTTCCACAATGGGTGGCTACTGAACTTTTATATGTTATTCTTTCCCCTATTCATCTTATAAGGGAGCCTGTCAGGTTTTACAGGCAATGATAACTCAGAGCGTGTAAGTGCTGCAACCTGCAGTAACTCTTGGTAGTTGATCTTGTAGAAAGGCTGAACAGGTCAGTTGGGTATACCACACTGCTTACTGTATTGTTTGCTTGTTTGTAGCACTTATAGTAGTCACACTGGGGTTTATATGGTACTTTATTATGTCACATACAGTATCAAGATATTCAAATATTAGCATAGATATAAAGATTATATTTAATAGATAATATAAGATATAATTGTAGCTACAGTGTCCAGTATGAAACTTGCACATAGATTTAACTATGCTCATATATAATTATTTTAGCAAGTACAAGTGTGTTAAAATCATGGGGATTTTATACAGCTGATCAGCAGAAGTAATTCAAGTGAAACCCATATGAAATCCATGTGTTTTAAGGTGCCTATATCATTGTAAGAGCTGCAATAACACAGCATGTTCTCCATTTGTATGCTCACCTTTTGCTGAATATACTGTATTACAGTGGGACATAATGTTGATTTACATAAGCTTAGGTTGTATGTAATAATGTGTGTGACAGTTTATATTGTTCTCTGCAGAAATGTGTTCTCTACTGGCCAGAGAAGAGGGGGATCTATGGAAATGTTGAGGTGCTTGTTAACAGCGTCAATGAACTTGAACATTATACCATCCGATCTCTCACCTTAAAGGTAATGCGATGTCCGTTTCACCTCTCATACTCCTGCAGACTCTCAAAAAAGCCACTGAAGCCTGAGTATCTGTTTCTAGATACATACAGTATCACTATTAATGAGTCTCCGTGAATATAAAAGATAAACAGTATCCTTAACATTTTTGTGCATATGACATGCTTAGAACACAATTTTGCATGTGATACAAACAACCAGCAAATGTGAAAATGAAGCAGGGTGCTTGTTTCATTAGTGGTAAATAGTGACAATATTTGTGTGCCAGTGTAGGAGTTTATGCTTGACAATATAAACATTAGATGCAAAAGGAATAGGGAGATTTGCCAAAAGAATGAAAGCTGTGCGGAGGTACAGTGTTTTAATGTGACCAGGACAGCAGATTGCTTTTATATCTGAACTTTGTGTACTGTACTGTCAGCGCCTCCAGTTTGTAGTAAGTGCCAGGAACTGCAGTACATTAAGTTCTGCATCACTGCACATCAGTACTATACAATCATAAACAGATATGCAGAAAAATGCGACAAATTGCAGTTTGTCCTTAACTGTGTGAGAAAATCTGACTGCTACGCTCAACCACACTGTTGTATTTGCTCATACATACAATGCATACTTTCCAACAAGACCCTCTCCAGGAGGGACAAATTGCTCTGTTCCTGGACTTTCCTCTTAATTTATGATTGCTGTCGCCTGTGTTGAAACACCTTTCTTATTGGCATCACCTCTGTTGAAATGCCTTTCTTATCAATTAACTAGTTCAAACACAGGTGATGGCAATCATGCTTTAAAACTGGCATGGTCAGATTTCATGAAACTGCGCCGTCCAACCCTGTTCCCCCCTTTTTGACGAGGAGATCCGTTCTGCAGATGTGAATAATATAATGTTTAAATATTTAAAAAAATACCTTTTCAACTTTATTAAATAAAATACATTTTAAAAAAACAATGTTTTAACGCTTTTGAAGGGAAAAATCGTCAGTTAAGTGGTTTTAAGAGGGAAGTCCAAGAGGAATGGTTCATGTTGGAAGGTATGCAATGCAAGTTCGCTGATCTTGGGTTTGTAGTTTTTATTACTTGTTTGACACAAACTTTAATGTTAACCAACTCTTTAACATAAGGGTGATCTGTAGAATTTGACAGTTAAGCCTGGTATAAGATATCCATGGTCTGCTACATGGGAGGGGGGTAGTATGTTAAGTAAAAAATACATTTTAGGTTAGTAAATCCCTTACCTATTTTTCATGTATATATTAGTGCTTTTCCATATAAAAGCACATGATTGGTTGATTGGTGTGCACTACTGCTGCCTGAAGGTGCGTCATCTCTCCCCACCACTCAGAGTCCACTGCAGTGCCAGGGCTTCAAAATGGCAGAGAAGCTACAGTGTATACTCATTTTCACCAGTCAGGCAGGTTTCTGGGCATCAGGAACATACACACTCCAAAAATGTATATTACTTCATTTGGGAGAGTGGGAGAGCTAGAGCTGTGACTTGCCTAACTCCTCCAAGCAGGACAATGCTACATTATGCTCTCTCAGTATCCACTCACTTGGTGTACTAAAGAGGATCATAGTAAAGATGATGTTCACGGTATGCTCAGAGAAATAACACCACAAGAGACTTATTCACCTAGTATAGGGTAAGTACATTGCGCACTGATGAAGACTAATGTTAAACCAAGCATACAGATATGTGGGGGACACATTGCAAGATTCCTACAACTCTACATAGGGCAAATATCCATTGTTTTCAATACATGTATTGCAATAACTCATGCTCCTTAATACCATCCAACTCTACATCAGGGCATATGATATTTCTGCGGTGCTGGGCTACCAGGGAGATACATTTAAACATGTCATAACTAACATATCAAACAAACAAACAACAAAGCAATGACAATGTAAAACTGTTCCAGCTGGTGGGAATTCATTTAAGGGAATGTTCTTGAGGCAGCCCAGATCTGCAAATTATGGCCCTCATTCCGAGTTGATCGCACCAAGCAACTTTTTGCTGCTGGTGCGGTCAACTATTCTCTGCCTATGAGGGAGTGTATTTTAGCATAGCAGGGCTGCGATCACTTGTGCAGCCCTGCTATGCTAAAAAAGTTTCTCACAAATCAAGACCAGCCCTGGACATACTTACCCTGTGCGACGGATCCAGCGATGATGGGCTCGGCTTTGACGTCAGACATCCGCCCTCCGTTCGCCTGGACACGCCTGCGTTTTTCTTACCACTCCCCAAAAACGGCCTCCAACGATCAGTTGATGCCCCGGAATGCCTTCCTGCAGTCAATCTTCTTTCGGTCGCCGCTGTGACCGCTTTCTCCACTGTCAGTGTCGTTGCGGGCAACGACGCACATGCGCAATGTGCACGCCGCGCGTGCGCATTCCAGACCCGATCGCACCACTGCAAGGATGTGCAGCGTGCGATCGGGTCGGAATAGGGTCTATAAGAGAGAGGATGACCTGTCTAGTTGCTAAGGCTGAAAACAGATGTGTCCATCCAATTTTTGACAAATTGCGAGTAGAACAATGGTCTCAGCTGGTAATATTAAAACAGGCCCCTTTCCACACTTACATAATATGAAATGTCTGTTCCCTCAGGATATATGTCATTCAGGAGGTACTTGTACCCCAGCTTCTGTCTAATATCTGATGCAGATGCAGGGGCATTTTGATCAGTACTTCAAACATATAAAAGCTTCTCATGTGTCAAGTGTGTCAAACAGTCAGGCTGGAAAACCCTGAATTCAGCTGAGCTGAAAGATTGCTCATTGTAATGCAGCTGTAATTGCAAACTTGGAAGATTATAATGAATATTGTAACATGACTGAAATATTTCTAAATGGAAACATTCAATATACTTTTACACTTTTATGGAAGTGGTTACTCATGTCACTTACTAGTGGTTGTTTTAGTAACCGTTATATAAAAAAAAAAAAAAGGATATGTCTAGTTAAATGTCTGTTAAGAAATAGGAACTGACCTTTGTTCTCTTCCAAGCTTAATACTGTAGGTGAAAACTCCCCCCCCCCCCAAATTTGTTTGTACTGTATATAAAACACTACACGAGCAATCAAGAGTAGCATAACATATGCAAAAAACAAGTTATTAGAAAAACAGTAATAAACCTATCAATAGAAAAAAATGGACCACATTACAGAGCACAATACTCCTACTGGGCAGAGAACCACATGCAACAAACCCATATTTTAGGTTCGTGAGAAAGAACGTATGACAACAGAACGCAGTGGATTTATGTTTTTGTTAAAAACGGCAAGTTTCAGTAAAAATAAAAAAAATTATGTATAAGAAAAATGTATAACTATAAGAAGGAAAGAAGGGGAGGGAAAGAGGGAAGGCAGAAAGGTGAAGGTAGGAGGATTAGGAGATTTCCAATTGCTGGCTATATTAATTTAGCAGCATTGCATATATACTTTATTATCCATACACTGGGATGTATGGATAAAGCAAAAATGCGGTAAAACCCCTGAAAACAGGGGTTTTACAGCATTTTCAAATTTACTAAGACCCTACCGCCGCGTTTTCGCCGTCCAGGGTGTCGCCATCTTTGGATGGCGATACCCTATAAAAGCCTATGGGCTTCTTATCACCGACCGCTGCAACCTGCCAACACCGCCGCCCCCCGCCGCAGATGTTGACCCCCCTTTCCCCCGGCTTACCTTCCTCCAGGCTGCCCTGGACCCGGAAGGTAATCTCTTCCTCCCCCTAGCAATGCAGCCGGAGGTCCTTCCAGCTGCAGGGGGGAGGAGGAGGCGCCGGGGGCAGCCTGCTGCTGCTTCCCAGCGTCTAGCCAGTGTAAAGATCCCGGGGAGATGACGGAGACCCCCCGCAGACCACCTAACAGGTATCGCGGGGGGCCTCCGTCACCGCATCGCGATATTGATCACATATGTTAGTACATATGCGATCAACATCACTGCGGTAAGCGGCGAGGGGCGGCGATGTATCTTAATACATCCCGCCCACTGTGAGATAAAATGTCTGTCAGATCGAGAGATATGTTATCTGACATGCTGGTATCATACCTCCCAACATGACCCTCTCCAGGAGGGACATAATGCTCTGCTCCTGGGCTTCGCTCTTAATTTATGATTGCCATCACCTGTGGTGAAACACCTTTCTTATCCATTAAACTGTTCAAAACCGGTGCCGGCAATCTTAAATTAAGAGAAAAATCCAGAAGCAGAGCATTTTGTCCCTCCTGGAGAGGGTCATGTTGGGAGGTATGTGGTATCGGGGTCATGCACAGTGGATATCTCACAATGTATAGCCACGATATCTGTTCCCAGTTTGCTTTAATATGGACCTTTATGTCAGTACTGCCACCATGGCCAACTGAAAATAAAAGAACTGCCCATTGAGTATAACAGTTTCATTGTTGTTCTCTTGAAATTTCTTAATAAAAGGAAAGTCATGTCATCAAGGGCGTAGCTACCATAGGTGCAGGCAATGCAGCTACTATGGGGCCCAGAGCTCAGAGGGGCCCACCTTCCCTGTCAAAGTTACATGTGTCATATACATTTTTCACCATTTTGTGGTACGTAGGGGTCCTTTCAAACTTTCTCCTTGGGACCTGCAATATATCTAGGCATGCCCCTGGACTTGCTGGAGGGCATTTTAATGTTATATAATATGAACCGGGGCACTGTAATGAGGCACAATGTGAACGAGAAGCACTATATATCATAATGTGAATTGGGGGTACTGTGCGCCATAATGTGTACTGCAAGCTCTAAATTGAGACATAGGGTGAACTTAAGCACTACTACAATTCATAAAAGAAACTAGGGCACTACTGTGGGGCATAACATTAAATAAGTCTCTACTATGGTTCTGAAAATGAACTAGGGCACTATAATAGGGCATAATATTAACAACTGCTGCAGAGAAGTGTCTCTCTAGAAGCATTGGGACGGAGGCCCCTTCAGAATGTTGCTATGGGGCCCACAAAGTACTGTCTACGCCCCTGCATGTCATTTATCCATTAACTGCCATTTTGTCTTAGATGGTGGCATTTTAAAATAATAATAAGATTTTAAACCTACCGGTAAATCTTTTTCTCGTAGTCCGTAGAGGATGCTGGGGACTCCGTAAGCACCATGGGGAATAGACGGGCTCCACAGGAGACATGGGCACTAAAAAGAACTTTAGGTATGGGTGTGCACTGGCTCCTCCCTCTATGCCCCTCCTCCAGACCTCAGAGAAACTGTGCCCAGAGGAGACGGACAGTACGAGGAAAGGATTTTGTAAATCCAAGGGCAAGATCATACCAGCCACACCATTCACACCATATAACATGGGATATACGAACCAGTCAACAGTATGAAACAAAACCAGTATCAGTCCAAAACTGATCCAACTGAAACATAACCCTTATGTAAGCAACAACTATATACAAGTCCTGCAGGATGTTGTCCGCACAGGGACGGGCGCCCAGCATCCTCTACGGACTACGAGAAAAAGATTTACCGGTAGGTTTAAAATCTTATTTTCTCTTACGTCCTAGAGGATGCTGGGGACTCCGTAAGGACCATGGGGATTATACCAAAGCTCCAAAATGGGCGGGAGAGTGCGGACGACTCTGCAGCACCGAATGAGCAAACATTAGGTCCTCATCGGCCAGGGTATCAAACTTGTAGAATTTAGCAAAAGTGTTTGAACCCGACCAAGTCGCGGCTCGGCAAAGTTGTAATGCCGAGACGCCCCGGGCAGCCGCCCAAGAAGAGCCCACCTTCCTAGTGGAATGGGCCTTAACCGAATTCGGTAACGGCAATCCAGCCGTAGAATGAGCCTGCTGAATCGTGTTACAGATCCAGCGAGCAATAGTCTGTTTAGACGCAGGAGCACCAACCTTGTTGGCTGCATACAGGATAAACAGAGCCTCTGTTTTCCTAACCCGAGCCATTCTGGCCACATAAATTTTCAATGCCCTGACCACATCTAGGGACTCGGAATCCTCCACGTCCCGTGTAGCCACAGGCACCACAATAGGTTGGTTCATATGAAAAGACGAAACCACCTTAGGCAAAAATTGGGGACGAGTCCGCAACTCAGCTCTATCCACATGGAAAATCAGATAAGGGCTTTTGTGAGACAAAGCCGCCAACTCTGACACTCGCCGTGCCGAAGCCAAGGCCAATAACATGACCACCTTCCAAGTAAGATACTTCAATTCAACTGTTTGAAGCAGTTCAAACCAGTGAGACTTAAGGAACCGTAACACCACGTTAAGGTCCCATGGTGCCACTGGAGGCACAAAAGGAGGCTGGATATGCAGCACCCCTTTCACCAAAGTCTGGACTTCTGGAAGAGAAGCCAATTCCTTTTGAAAGAAAATGGATAAGGCCGAAATCTGAACCTTAATGGAGCCGAAGTTTAGGCCCAAATTCACTCCTGTTTGCAGGAAGTGGAGAAAACGGTCCAGATGGAACTCTTCCGGAGGAGCAGTCTTGGCTTCGCACCAAGACACATACTTCCTCCAGATACGGTGATAATGTTTCGATGTCGCCTCCTTTCTAGCCTTTATCAGAGTAGGAATGACCTCCTCCAGAATGCCCTTCTCCGCTAGGATCCTGCGTTCAACCGCCATGCCGTCAAACGCAGTCGCGGTAAGACAGGGCCCTTGTTGTAACAGGTCTTCCCTGAGAGGAAGAGGCCACGGATCTTCTGAGAGCATTTCCTGTAGATCCGGATACCAGGCCCTTCGAGGCCAATCTGGAACGATGAGAATCGCCTGAACCCCTCTTCGTCTTATGATTCTCAGTATCTTTGAGATGAGAGGAAGAGGAGGGAACACATAGACCGACTGAAACACCCACGGTGTCAGCAGTGCGTCCACTGCAATCGCCTGAGGGTCCCTTGACCTGGCGCAATATCTCGGAAGTTTCTTGATGAGGCGTGAAGCCATCATGTCTATTTGAGGCAGACCCCACTGACTTGCAATCTCTGCGAAGACTTCCTGATGAAGTCCCCACTCTCCTGGATGCAGATCGTGTCTGCTGAGGAAGTCTGCTTCCCAGTTGTCTACACCCGGAATGAAGACTGCTCTCAGAGCGCTTACATGACTCTCCGCCCATCGAAGAATCTTTGAGGCTTCTGCCATTGCCACTCTGCTCCTTGTGCCGCCTTGGCGGTTTACATGAGCCACTGCTGTGATGTTGTCTGACTGAATCAGAACCGGTAGACCTTGAAGTAAGGACTGCGCCTGACGAAGGCCGTTGTATATGGCCCTTAATTCCAGAATGTTGATGTGTAGACAAGCCTCCTGGCTTGACCACAGACCCTGGAAGTTTCTTCCCTGTGTGACTGCTCCCCATCCTCGGAGACTCACGTCCGTGGTCACCAGAACCCAGTCCTGGATTCCGAACCTGCGACCCTCTAGAAGGTGAGCACTCTGCAGCCACCACAGGAGAGATACCCTGGCCCTGGGGGACAGGAGGATCATCTGATGAATCTGTAGATGTGACCCGGACCACTTGTCCAGAAGGTCCCACTGAAGGTTGCCGAATGGAATGGCCTCGTAAGACGCCATCATTTTCCCCAGCACTCGCGTGCAGTGATGTACCGACACCCTGTCTGGCTTTAACAGGTCCCTGACCAAGTCCCGCAGTTCCTGGGCCTTTTCCGTCGGGAGAAAGACCCTCTTTTGTTCCGTGTCCAGAATCATGCCTAAGAAAGGCAATCTGGTTGTTGGAACTAACTGTGACTTTGGCAGGTTTAGAATCCAATCGTGTTGTTGTAACACCCTCAGGGAGAGTGATACTGACCAGCAACTGTTCTCTCGATCTCGCTTTTATCAGGAGATCGTCCAAGTATGGGATAATTGTGACCCCCTGCTTGCGCAGGAGCACCATCATCTCCGCCATTAATTTGGTAAAAATTCTCGGGGCCGTGGACAGCCCAAACGGCAACGTCTGAAATTGGTAGTGACAATCCTCCACCACAAATCTCAGGAACGCCTGATGAGGTTGATAAATGGGGACATGAAGGTATGCATCCTTTATGTCTAGAGACACCATATAATCTCCCTCTTCCAGACTTGCAATGACCGCCCTGAGCGACTCCATCTTGAACTTGAACCTCTTTAAGTATAGGTTTAAGGATTTTAAATTTAGAATGGGTTTGACCGAACCGTCCGGTTTCGGGACCACAAACAGGGTTGAGTAATAGCCCATCCCCTGCTGCAGCAGGGGAACCTTGACCACCACTTGTTGGAGACACAATTTTTGAATTGCTGCCAAAACTACCTCCCTCTCTGGGGAAGAAGACGGCAGTGCCGATTTGAAAAACCGGCGAGGAGGCACCTCTTCGAATTCCAGCTTGTACCCCTGGGAAACAATGTCTATTGCCCAGGGATCCACCTGAGAGTGAACCCAGACTTGGCTGAAAAGACGAAGACGTGCCCCCACTGGAGCAGACTCCCCCAGCGGAGCCCCAGCGTCATGCGGTGGATTTAGTAGAAGCCGGGGAGGACTTCTGTTCCTGGGAACTGGCTGTAGCTGGCAGCTTTTTCCCCTTGCCCTTACCTCTGGCAAGAAAGGAAGATCCCCGAGCTCTCTTGGATTTATGCGGCCGAAAGGACTGCATCTGATAATGTGGCGCTTTCTTAGGCTGTGAGGAAACATAAGGTAAAAAAGTTGATTTACCAGCAGTAGCTGTGGAAACTAGGTCCGCGAGACCTACCCCAAACAACTCCTCACCCTTGTACGGCAAATCCTCCATATGCCGTTTTGAGTCGGCATCACCCGACCACTGTCAGGTCCACAGTGCCCGCCTGGCAGAAATCGCCATAGCGTTTGCTCTGGACCCCAGTATGCCTATATCCCTTTGAGCCTCTCTCATATAAAGGACCGCATCCTTAATATGTCCCAGGGTCAATAAAATAGTTTTCTTATCCATCGTATCCATATCAGCAGATAAGGTATCGGTCCACGCTAGTACAGCGCTACAAACCCAAGCCGACGCTATTGCTGGTCTGAGTAATGTACCGGTATGTGTGTAAATTGACTTCAAGGTAGTTTCCTGCTTGCGGTCAGCAGGATCTCTGAGGGCCGCTGTATCCTGAGACGGCGGCGCCACCTTTTTGGAAAGGCGCGTCAACGCCTTGTCCACCCTTGGGAAGGATTCTCACCATATCCTGTCCTTGATAGGGAAAGGATACGCCATAATAATCCTTTTGGGAATCTGCAGTTTCTTGTCTGGAGTTTCCCAAGCACTTTCAAATAACTCATTTAATTCAAAAGAAGGTGAAAAAGTAACCTCAGGCTTCTTTTCTTTAAACATGTAGATTTTAGGATTAGGCACCGCGGGGTCATCTATAATATGCAGCACATCCTTTTATAGCAATAATCATATAATGAATACTCTTTGCCAATTGTGGCTGCAACCTTGCATCATCATAATCGACACTAGAGTCAGACTCTGTGTCGGTATCTGTGTCAACTAACTGAGAAAGCGGCCGCTTTTTAAACCCAGAAGGTCCCTGTGACATAGAGAAAGGCAGGGTATGACCCTCTGTGTTGTCCCTGGACTCTGCTTTGTCCAAACGTTTGTGCAATAAATTCACATTTGCATTTAAAATATTCCACATATCCATCCAGTCATGTGTCGGCTTTGCCGACGGCGACACCACACTCATGCGCTCCACCTCCTGCCTAGGAGAGCCTTCCGCTTCAGACATGCCGACACGCACGTACTGACACACCACACACTCAGGGAAAGCTTTATCTGGAGACAGTTCCCCCACCAGGTCCTTTGGAGAGACAGAGAGAGAGTATGCCAGCACACACCCAGCGCCAATAATCTTGGGAAAAAGAAAAAATATTACCCAGATACAGCGCTATTCACTGCGCCCAATTATGTGCCCCCCCCCCCCTTCTTTAAAACCCTCTGTCACTGGTGAACAGCAGGGGAGAGTCCGGGGAGCCAGCTTCTCAGCGTGTGCTTGAGGAGAAAATAGCGCAGGTGAGTGCTGAGGGAGAAGCCCCGCCCCCTCAGTGGCGGGCTTCGGTCCCGCTCTTTCTTTACACTGGCGGGGGCTCTGAAATGATATCAAACTGAGTAATTAATATTCCTAAAAGCCAGTGCTGAGGTCTACATTGCAGCCCAGGGCGCCCCCCCCCCCCGCGCCTTGCACCCCACAGTGTGCGCTGTGTGTGTGTGTTGTGGGAGCAATGGCGCGCAGCGTTACCGCTGCGCGTTACCTCTCCGAAGCTCTGAAGTTTTCTGCTGCCTGTGAAGTCTTCTGCCTTCCTATACTCACCCGGCTTATATCTTCCGGCTCTGCGAGGAGGACGGCGGCGCGGCTCCGGGACGAACCGCTAGGGAAGACCTGCGTTCTGACTCCCTCTGGAGCTAATGGTGTCCAGTAGCCTAAGAAGCAGAGCCTAGCATTTAAGTAGGTCTGCTTCTCTCTCCTCAGTCCCACGATGCAGGCAGCCTGTTGCCAGCAGGTCTCCCTGAAAATAAAAAACCTAACAAAATACTTTCTTTTCAGGAAGCTCAGGAGAGCTCCCTGTAGTGCACCCAGTCTCCTCTGGGCACAGTATTTAACTGAGGTCTGGAGGAGGGGCATAGAGGGAGGAGCCAGTGCACACCCATACCTAAAGTTCTTTTTAGTGCCCATGTCTCCTGTGGAGCCCGTCTATTCCCCATGGTCCTTACGGAGTCCCCAGCATCCTCTAGGACGTAAGAGAAAATAAGTTAAAACTATGAGCTTAAATGCTGAATAAGTACTGTATGTACTGTATGCGGTAGTGATAATATGTACTGTATGCTGTAGTGGTAATCTGTACTGTATGCTGTAGTGGTAATATGTACTGTATGCTGTAGTGGTAATATGTACTGTATGCAGTAGTGGTAATATGTACTGTATGCTGTAGTGGTAATCTGTACTGTATGCGGTAGTGGTAATATGTACTGTATGCGGTAGTGGTAATATGTACTGTATGCGGTAGTGCTAATATGTGCTGTATGCGGTAGTGGTAATATGTACTGTATGCTGTAATTGTAATATGTACTGTATGCTGTAGTGGTAATATGTACTGTATGCTGTAATGGTAATATGTACTGTATGCTGTAGTGGTAATATGTACTGTATTCGGTAGTGGTAATATGTACTGTATGCAGTAGTGGTAATATGTACTGTATGCTGTAGTGGTAATATGTACTGTATGCTGTAGTGGTAATATGTACTGTATGCTGTAATGGTAATATGTACTGTATGCGGTAGTGGTAATATGTACTGTATGCTGTAGTGGTAATATGTACTGTATGCGGTAGTGGTAATATGTGCTGTATGCGGTAGTGGTAATATGTATTGAATGCTGTAATTGTAATATGTACTGTATGCTGTAGTGGTAATATGTACTGTATGCTGTAGTGGTAATATGTACTGTATGCGGTAGTGGTAATATGTACTGTATGCAGTAGTGGTAATATGTACTGTATGCAGTAGTGGTAATATGTGCTGTATGCTGTAATGGTAATATGTACTGTATGCTGTAGTGGTAATATGTACTGTATGCGGTAGTGGTAATATGTACTGTATGCGGTAGTGGTAATATGTACTGTATGCAGTAGTGGTAATATGTACTGTATGCTGTAGTGGTAATATGTACTGTATGCTGTAATGGTAATATGTACTGTATGCTGTAATGGTAATATGTACTGTATGCAGTAGTGGTAATATGTACTGTATGCTGTAGTGGTAATATGTACTGTATGCAGTAGTGGTAATATGTACTGTATGCTGTAGTGGTAATCTGTACTGTATGCTGTAGTGGTAATATGTACTGTATGCGGTAGTGGTAATATGTACTGTATGCTGTAGTGGTAATCTGTACTGTATGCTGTAGTGGTAATCTGTACTGTATGCGGAAGTGGTAATATGTACTGTATGCTGTAGTGGTAATATGTACTGTATGCGGTAGTGGTAATATGTGCTGTATGCGGTAGTGGTAATATGTACTGTATGCTGTAATTGTAATATGTACTGTATGCTGTAGTGGTAATATGTACTGTATGCTGTAATGGTAATATGTACTGTATGCTGTGGTGGTAATATGTACTGTATGCAGTAGTGGTAATATGTACTGTATGCTGTAGTGGTAATATGTACTGTATGCTGTAGTGGTAATATGTACTGTATGCTGTAGTGGTAATCTGTACTGTATGCTGTAGTGGTAATCTGTACTGTATGCGGTAGTGGTAATATGTACTGTATGCAGTAGTGGTAATATGTACTGTATGCTGTAGTGGTAATATGTACTGTATGCTGTAGTGGTAATATGTACTGTATGCTGTAATGGTAATATGTACTGTATGCGGTAGTGGTAATATGTACTGTATGCTGTAGTGGTAATATGTACTGTATGCTGTAATGGTAATATGTACTGTATGCTGTAGTGGTAATATGTACTGTATTCGGTAGTGGTAATATGTACTGTATGCAGTAGTGGTAATATGTACTGTATGCTGTAGTGGTAATATGTACTGTATGCTGTAGTGGTAATATGTACTGTATGCGGTAGTGGTAATATGTACTGTATGCTGTAGTGGTAATATGTGCTGTATGCGGTAGTGGTAATATGTGCTGTATGCGGTAGTGGTAATATGTATTGAATGCTGTAATTGTAATATGTACTGTATGCTGTAGTGGTAATATGTACTGTATGCTGTAGTGGTAATATGTACTGTATGCGGTAGTGGTAATATGTACTGTATGCAGTAGTGGTAATATGTACTGTATGCAGTAGTGGTAATATGTGCTGTATGCTGTAATGGTAATATGTACTGTATGCTGTAGTGGTAATATGTACTGTATGCGGTAGTGGTAATATGTACTGTATGCGGTAGTGGTAATATGTACTGTATGCAGTAGTGGTAATATGTACGGGTTCACTACGGCTGGCCGGCGGTCGGGCTCCCGGCGACCAGCATCCCGGCGCCGGGAGCCCGACCGCCGGCTTACCGACAGCTTGGCGAGCGCAAATGAGCCCCTTGCGGGCTCGCTGCGCTCGCCACGCTACGGGCACGGTGGCGCGCTACGCGCGCCACACTATTTTATTCTCCCTCTATGGGGGTCGTGGACCCCCACGAGGGAAAATAATTGTCGGTATTCCGGCTGTCGGGCTCCCGGCGCCGGTATACTGAGCGCCGGGAGCCCGACCGCCGGCAAACAGAAGACCACCCATATGTACTGTATGCTGTAGTGGTAATATGTACTGTATGCTGTAATGGTAATATGTACTGTATGCTGTAATGGTAATATGTACTGTATGCAGTAGTGGTAATATGTACTGTATGCTGTAGTGGTAATATGTACTGTATGCAGTAGTGGTAATATGTACTGTATGCTGTAGTGGTAATCTGTACTGTATGCTGTAGTGGTAATATGTACTGTATGCGGTAGTGGTAATATGTACTGTATGCTGTAGTGGTAATCTGTACTGTATGCTGTAGTGGTAATCTGTACTGTATGCGGTAGTGGTAATATGTACTGTATGCTGTAGTGGTAATATGTACTGTATGCGGTAGTGGTAATATGTGCTGTATGCGGTAGTGGTAATATGTACTGTATGCTGTAATTGTAATATGTACTGTATGCTGTAGTGGTAATATGTACTGTATGCTGTAATGGTAATATGTACTGTATGCTGTGGTGGTAATATGTACTGTATGCAGTAGTGGTAATATGTACTGTATGCAGTAGTGGTAATATGTACTGTATGCTGTAGTGGTAATATGTACTGTATGCTGTAGTGGTAATATGTACTGTATGCTGTAGTGGTAATATGTTCTGTATGCTGTAGTGGTAATCTGTACTGTATGCTGTAGTGGTAATATGTACTGTATGCTGTAGTGGTAATCTGTACTGTATGCTGTAGTGGTAATCTGTACTGTATGCGGTAGTGGTAATATGTACTGTATGCTGTAGTGGTAATATGTACTGTATGCGGTAGTGGTAATATGTGCTGTATGCGGTAGTGGTAATATGTATTGAATGCTGTAATTGTAATATGTACTGTATGCTGTAGTGGTAATATGTACTGTATGCTGTAATGGTAATATGTACTGTATGCTGTAGTGGTAATATGTACTGTATGCGGTAGTGGTAATATGTACTGTATGCAGTAGTGGTAATATGTACTGTATGCTGTAATGGTAATATGTACTGTATGCTGTAATAGTAATATGTACTGTATGCTGTAGTGGTAATATGTACTGTATGCTGTAGTGGTAATATGTACTGTATGCTGTAATGGTAATATGTACTGTATGCAGTAGTGGTAATATGTACTGTATACTGTAATGGTAATATGTACTGTATGCTGTAATGGTAATATGTACTGTATGCTGTAGTGGTAATATGTACTGTATGCTGTAATGGTAATATGTACTGTATGCTGTAATGGTAATATGTACTGTATGCTGTAATATTATTAATATGTACTGTACTGTATACTAGTGATGTGCACCGGACATTTTTCGGGTTTTGTGTTTTGGTTTTGGATTCGGTTCCGCGGCCGTGTTTTGGATTCGGACGCGTTTTGGCAAAACCTCCCTGAAAATTTTTTGTTGGATTCGGGTGTTTTTTTACAAAAACCCCTCAAAAACAGCTTAAATCATAGAATTTGGGGGTCATTTTGATCCCATAGTATTATTAACCTCAGTAACCATAATTTCCACTCATTTCCAGTCTATTCTGAACACCTCACACCTCACAATGGGGGTAATTCCAAGTTGATCACAGCAGGAAATTTTTTAGCAGTTGGGCAAAACCATGTGCACTGCAGGGGGGCAGATATAACATTTGCAGAGACAGTTAGATTTGGGTGTGGTGAGTTCAATCTGCAATCTAAATTGCAGTGTAAAAATAAAGCAGACAGTATTTACCCTGCACAGAAACAATATAACCCACCCAAATCTAACTGTCTCTGCAAATGTTATATCTGCCCCCCCTGCAGTGCACATGGTTTTGCCCAACTGCTAAAAAAAAATTCTTCTGCGATCAACTTGGAATTACCCCCCATATTATTATTAGTCCTAAAATTTGCACGGAGGTCGCTGGATGACTAAGCTAAGCGACCCAAGTGGCCGACACAAACACCTGGCCCATCTAGGAGTGGCACTGCATTGTCAGACAGGATGGCACTTCAAAAAAATAGTCCCCAAACAGCACATGATGCAAAGAAAAAAAGAGGCGCAATGAGGTAGCTGTGTGACTAAGCTAAGCGACCCAAGTGGCCGACACAAACACCTGGCCCATCTAGGAGTGGCACTGCAGTGTCAGACAGGATGGCACTTCAAAAAAATAGTCCCCAAACAGCACATGATGCAAAGAAAAAAAGAGGTGCACCAAGGTCACTGGATGGCTAAGCTAAGCGACCCAAGTGGTCGACACAAACACCTGGCCCATCTGGGAGTGGCACTGCAGTGTCAGACAGAATGGCAGATTAATAGTCCCCAAACAGCACATGATGCAAAGAAAAAAAGAGGCACAATGAGGTAGCTGTGTGACAAAGCTAAGCGACCCAAGTGGCCGACACAAACACCTGGGCCATCTAGGAGTGGCACTGCAGTGTCAGACAGGATGGCACTTCAAAAAATAGTCCCCAAACAGCACATGATGCAAAGAAAAAAAGAGGTGCACCAAGGTCGCTGGATGGCTAAGCTAAGCGCCCCAAGTGGCCGACACAAACACCTGGCCCATCTAGGAGTGGCACTGCAGTGTCAGACAGGACGGCAGATTTAAAAAAATAGTCCCCAAACAGCACATGATGCAAAGAAAAAAAGAGGTGCACCAAGGTCGCTGTGTGACTAAGCTAAGCGACCCAAGTGGCCGACACAAACACCTGGCCCATCTAAGAGTGGCACTGCAGTGTCAGACAGGATGGCAGATTTAAAAAATAGTCCCCAAACAGCACATGATGCAAAGAAAAAAAAGAGGTGCAATGAGGTAGCTGTGTGAATAAGCTAAGCGACCCAAGTGGCCGACACAAACACCTGGCCCATCTAGGAGTGGCACTGCAGTTTTCTAGCAAGAGGATGAGTTTTTCCATCCTCATGTAAATCTGAACAACTAGCCATGAACATAGGCCAGGGCCTCAGCCGTTCCTTGCCACTCCGTGTCGTAAATGGCATATTGGCAAGTTTACGCTTCTCATCAGACGCTTTTAATTTTGATTTTTGGGTACCGTATATACTCGAGTATAAGTCGACCCGAATATAAGCCGAGGCACCTAATTTTCCCCCAAAAAACTGGGAAAACTTATTGACTCGAGTATAAGCCTAGGGTGGTAAATGCAGCTATAGCTGGACACGGCCCTCATACTGCCAGATATGCCCCCCAGTGCCAGATATACCCCCACAGTGCTAGAGATATGCCCCCATGGTGCCAGATATTTGCCCTCATAGTGCCAGATATGCTCCCACAGTGCCAGATATGCCCTCATAGTGCCAGATATGCCCCCACAGTGCTACATATGCCCCCAGTGCCAGATATGCCCTCATAGTGCCAGATATGCCCCCACAGTGCTAGATATGCCCCCATGGTGCCAGATATTTGCCCTCATAGTGCCAGATATGCCCCCACAGTGCTACATATGCCCCCACAGTGCCAGATATGCCCTCATAGTGCCAGATATGCCCCCACAGTGCTAGATATGCCCCCATGGTGCCAGATATTTGCCCTCATAGTGCCAGATATGCCTCCACAGTGCATCATATGCCCCCACAGTGCCAGATACCATATGCCCTCACAGTGCCAGATATGCCCAGCCCCCAACTACCCCCCCCCCCCCACGACACACCCGCGCTCCCCCCGACACACCCGCGCTCCCCACCCCGCAGCCTGTCTCTACTAACCTTCAATGACGGGGCACGAGTGCAGGCAGCAGCAGGCGGTGCGGGCAGCGGTGGCCGGCCTTGGGACAGAGCGCAGCGGCTGAGGAGGCGGGCGGCGCGGCAGTACTTCGGTGAGCATGGAGAGGGAGAGGGATGGCTGCAGCAGCGTCACTGGTCGATGCACCAATTACAGTGCGCTGCTGCGGCTCCCGAGTCCCCCTCTCTCCTCCTCCTCCTTCTCTCACGGCTGCTTCCTGTGCTCTGTTCCTGCACAGGGCTCCGGGCGCATCACTCGAGTATAAGCCGAGGGGTGCTTTTTCAGCACAAAAAATGTGCTGAAAAACTCGGCTTATACTCGAGTATATACGGTAATTTTACTGAACTTTTGTATATTTGACGACACAGAGGTAGAGCAGTGGACTACTGTACCGTACTGCTATATATATACTGGTGGTCAGCAAAATTCTGCACTGTCCTCCTACTATATACTGCGCACAACTAAAATGCACCACAGGTATGGATGCATAGTATACTCGACGACACAGAGGTAGAGCAGTGGACTACTGTACCGTACTGCTGTATATATACTGGTGGTCAGCAAAATTATGCACTGTCCTACTACTATATATATACTGCGCACAAAAACTTAAATGCACCACAGGTATGGATGGATAGTATACTTGACGACACAGAGGTAGGTAGGGCAGTGGACTACTGTACCATACTGCTATATATTATATACTGGTGGTCAGCAAAATTATGCACTGTCCTACTACTGTATATATATATATATATACTGCGCACAAAAACTTAAATGCACCACAGGTATGGATGGATAGTATACTTGACGACATAGAGGTAGGTAGAGCAGTGGCCTACTGTACCGTACTGCTATATATTATATACTGGTGGTCAGCAAAATGATGCAATGTCCTACTACTATATATATATACTGCGCACAAAAACTTAAATGCACCACAGGTATGGATGGATAGTATACTTGATGACACAGAGGTAGGTAGAGCAGTGGCCTACTGTACCGTACTGCTATATATTATATACTGGTGGTCAGCAAAATTATGCACTGTCCTACTACTATATATATACTGCGCACAAAAGTTAAATGCACCACAGGTATGGATAGATAGTATACTTGACGACACAGAGGAAGGTAGAGCAGTGGACTACTGTACCGTACTGCTATATATTATATACTGGTGGTCAGCAAAATTATGCACTGTCCTACTACTGTATATATATACTGCGCACAAAAACTTAAATGCACCACAGTTATGGTCTCCCTTATCCAAAATGCTTGGGACCAGGAGTATTTTGGATATGGGATTTTTCCGTATTTTGGAATAATTGCATACCATAATGAGATATCATGGTGATGGGACCTAAATCTAAGCACAGAATGTATTTATGTTACATATACACCTTATACACACAGCCTGAAGGTAATTTTAGCCAATATTTTTTATAACTTTGTGCATTAAACAAAGTGTGTCTACATTCACACAATTCATTTATGTTTCATATACACCTTATACACACAGCCTGAAGGTCATTTAATACAATATTTTTAATAACTTTGTGTACTAAACAAAGTTTGTGTACATTGAGCCATCAAAAAAACAAAGGTTTCACTATCTCACTCAAAAAAGTCCGTATTTCGGAATATTCCGTATTTCGGAATATTTGGATATGGGATACTCAACCTGTATATACTACAATGCAGCACAGATATGGAGCGTTTTTCAGGCAGAGAACATATAATACTAGTGGTCACTGGTCAGCAAAACTCTGCACTGTCCTCCTACTATATAATACTGGTGGTCCCCAGTCCCCACAATAAAGCAGTATGAGCACAGATATATGCAGCACACTGAGTACAGATATGGAGCGTTTTTCAGGCAGACAACGTATACTGGTGGTCACTGGTCAGCAAAACTCTGCACTGTACTCCTCCTATATAATACTGCTGGTCCCCACAATAAAGCACACTGAGCACAGATATTTGCAGCACACTGAGCACAGATATGGAGCGTTTTTCAGGCAGAGAACGTATAATACTGGTGGTCACTGGTCAGCAAAACTCTGCACTGTCCTCCTACTATATAATACTGGTGGTCCCCAGTCCCCACAATAAAGCACACTGAGCACAGATATTTGCAGCACACTGAGCACAGATATGGAGCGTTTTTCAGGCAGAGAACGTACAGTAGATATTTGCAGCACACTGAGCACAGATATTTGCAGCACACTGAGCACAGATATTTGCAGCACACTGAGCACAGATATTTGCAGCACACTGAACACAGAAACCGAGAGAACGCCAGCCACGTCCTCTCACTGTCATCTCCAATGCACGAGTGAAAAATGGCGGCGACGCGCGGCTCCTTATATAGAATACAAAATTCGCGAGAATCCGACAGCGGGATGATGACGTTTGGGCGCGCTCGGGTTATCCGAGCAAGGCGGGAAGATTCGAGTCCGCCTCGGAACCGTGTAAAATGGGTGAAGTTCGGGGGGGTTCGGATTCCGAGGAACCGAACCCGCTCATCACTACTGTATACGGTAGTGGTAATATGTACTGTATGCAGTAGTGGTAATATGTACTTTATGCTGTAATGGTAATATGTACTGTATGCTGTAGTGGTAATATGTACTGTATGCGGTAGTGATAATATGTACTGTATGCGGTAGTGGTATTATGTATTAAATGCTGTAATGGTAATCTGTACTGTATGCGGTAGTGGTAATATGTATTAAATGCTGTAATGGTAATATGTACTGTATGTTGTAGTGTTAATATGTACTGTATGCGTTAGTGGTAATATGTATTGTATGCAGTAGTGGTAATATGTACTGTAAGAGGTAGTGATAATGTGTACTGTATGCGGTAGTGGTAATATGGACTGTATGCGGTAGTGGTAATATGGACTGTATGCGGTAGTGGCAATATGTGCTGTATGCGGTAGTGGTAGTACGTACTGTATACTGTAGTGGTAATATGTACTGTATGCGATAGTGGTCATATGTATTGTATGCAGTAATGGTAATATGTACTGTATGCAGTAGTGGTAATACAGTACAGTATGCGGTAGTGGTAATATGTACTGTACGCGGTAGTGGTAATATGTACTGTATGCTGTAGTGGTAATATGGACTGTATGCGGTAGTGGTAATATGGACTGTATGCGGTAGTGGTAATATGGACTGTATGCTGTAATAGTAATATGTACTGTATGCAGTAGTGGTAATATGTACTGTATGCTGTAGTGGTAATATGTACTGTATGCGGTAGTGGTAATATGTACTGTATGCTCTAGTGGTAATATGGACTGTATGCGGTAGTGGTAATATGTGCTGTATGCGGTAGTGGTAGTATGTACTGTATACTGTAGTGGTAATATGTACTGTATGCGATAGTGGTAATATGTATTGTATGCAGTAATGGTAATATGTAATCTATGCGGTAGTGGTAATATGTACGGTATGCTGTAGTGGTAATATGTACTGTATGCGGTAGTGGTAATATGTACGGTATGCTGTAGTGGTAATATGTACTGTATGTTGTAATGGTAGTATGTATTGTATGCTGTAGTGGTAATATGTAATTTATGCGGTAGTGGTAATATGTACGGTATGCTGTAGTGGTAATATGTATTGTATGCAGTAATGGTAATATGTAATTTATGCTGTAGTGGTAATATGTACGGTATGCTGTAGTGGTAATATGTACTATATGCTGTAGTGGTAATATGTACTGTATGCTGTAGTGGTAATATGGACTGTATACAGTAGTGGTAATATGTACGGTATGCTGTAGTGGTAATATGTACTATATGCTGTAGTGGTAATATGTACGGTATGCTGTAGTGGTAATATGTATTGTATGCAGTAATGGTAATATGTAATTTATGCTGTAGTGGTAATATGTACTGTATGCTGTAGTGGTAATATGTACGGTATGCTGTAGTGGTAATATGTACTATATGCTGTAGTGGTAATATGTACTATATGCTGTAGTGGTAATATGGACTGTGTGCAATAGTGGTAATACCTATGTATTGTATGTGGTAGTGTTAATATGTACTATATGCTGTAGTAGTAATATGTATTGAATGCAGTAGTGGTAATATGTACTATATGCTGTAGTAGTAATATGTATTGAATGCAGTAGTGGTAATATTGACACTATCTAATTTCCATACTTTCAATATTTATTTATTTATTTATCTTTCAGCAAGGAAGCCAATCACGCACTGTTAAACATTACTGGTACACCTCTTGGCCTGATCACAAGACTCCAGACAGTGCTCAGCCACTACTTCAGCTTATGTTGGATGTAGGAGATGACAAAGAAATGTTTGCTGGAAGAGGTCCTGTGGTAGTGCATTGCAGGTAATGTTCAACATCAGTCGGATTCATATTTTCCCTATATGGCTTAGCTCATCCAAAGGTCACTGTTCTGCTCTGGTTTAATATTACAGCTAGTTACCAGCCCGTCAAAATTACGGAATAACTTAACAGTAATGTCAGCACTGATGGCTGTGGGTGCCCAAATGGAGCAAAACTTGAATTGCTCCATCGGGCGCCAACTAGTAGCCACCAGTGCGCAAAACACTTGAATTCTCCCCATAGAGGTTAGGAGCAGCATTAGACTTTTATTATATAGGATGTAACTATCTATGCTGACATTTTTTTTAATAAAAATTATTTATATTTCAATTAAAATAACTCTTCCAGTTGAAGTTAACCATGTTGAAAAATGATCACATCCCAGCATGCCCTGCCTCAGTTTTAGCATCCTTAATAGCAAAAGTGTGGAAGGCCATGCTGGGTTGTGTAGTTTCACAGCAGCTGGAGGGCTGCAGGTTGAATACCCATGCACTAGATCAGAGGTGGCCAAAAGGTAGATCGTGATCTACCGGTAGCTTGCGGAGCATCCGCCAGTAGATTGCGACAGACTTAACAGAAAATAACTGTAAGGAGCCTGCCACCACTGCATCTCTTCACAGTTCCCAGGGATGCAGACGTGCGATGTGAGGAGCCTGGGCGCTTGTTGGATCCAGTTTGATCCAGCTGGCGGTGGCGACGACAGGAAAAGCAGCCAGTGGGAGGCCATGCAGCGTGAAAGCGGGAGTGTGACTGCAGGGGGAGGGAGGACTGAAGCTAGGCAGCGTGACAACTTGTCAGGTAAGTTTCTTCAATAGGGGAGGGACGATCTGCAAAGGGGTGATCTGCACAGAGCGTGGTATCGTCACGTGGTAAAAGGTTTTCTTTTACACAAAGGGGATCTGCAAGGGTGCACAGAGGGGATTATTGTACAGGGGGCTATTATGCAGGGGACTGGAAGGGGGTATCTGCAAATTGGGGGATTTGCACGGAGGAGGGTATTGTACAGGGGGCTATTATGCAGGGGTGTGGAAGCGGGGTATCTGCACAAGGGGGGGATCTGCAAAGGGGAGTATTTGCACAGAGAGTGGTTATTTGATGTCATTCTTAATACTAATTTTAAATGTGCGCATTAATATTGGTGCTGTTATTTGATAGCATCATTATTGATGCTATTATTAAATGTGAGCATTATTATTGGTGTTATTTGAGGCCGGTAGATCACCGGTAAGTAAGTGAACATAAAGTAGATCCCAGGGGGTAAATTTACTAAGGTGGGAGATTTTTAGAACTGGTGATGATGCCCATGGCAACCAATCAGATTCTACTTACCAATTATCTAGCTGCTTCTAGCAGATAATAGATATAATCTGATTGGTTGCTATGGGCAACATCACCAGTTCTAAAAATCTCCCACCTTAGTAAATTTACCCCCAGGTCTCAAAAGTCCGGCCACCCCTGCACTAGATGATAGAGCTATCAACCTGCAATACCTGTAATTATGAGAAGAGTGCACCTTAACATTAATCTCCAAGTCAAATTGTTACATAGTGCAGTATCCAGCCGGACACCATAAGTAATACGTGACTGTTTAGAATGGACTCCAACACCTATATTTGTTAAACCTAATTTAATAATGTATATGCATATTCCAACACTTGAAATTCACTGCAGTACATTTTTCTGCCACTAGACAGCACTTTGAGAGCATTGTACTATGCACGTCAGATGAATCAGTAGTATTGCATAATGATCTTTGATAATGTAATTATTATGTTCACATCCTGGCTTAAACTAATTAATTGGCAGCATCTGTTGTCCGAGAGAAGGTAACTGTCAGTCACTTGCAGAATAAACACACTGCTTTATAGTGGAAACTTAAAAGTGACTGACAATTATCTCCACTTAGACCACAGATGCTGCTTTATGTAAAGATAGCAAATACATAAATAAATAAATACACAAACAAGCAGTGTACTATGCCACAAGTCCTAACCCAGTTCTAGCAGTGGTCAGCCAGAGCTGATCTCCACTATAGCAGGGATCCTACAAGCATGTGGTCCCCCTGGTATAGTAAATACCCAAGCCGATCTATACATAGCTGGTACTTTTATGGGGAGATTGCTCATAAAATAAAACACTCTCCTCCCAGAGGCTAATAGCCGAGCTCTGAAACCATGGCGGTTCTTTTTGACACTGTAGTAATTAACAAGATTAGGACCCCTAGAATATCATCTTTTTCAATCCAATTGTTTCAACAGCCACAAGACTTCTGCTCGCTATAGTAAAAGAGTATAAATAAATACACATATGGTAAAAAGCTTATTTATTACTGCTTAATCAAGTGACACATGCAGGGGGGGGGGGGTTTCGGAGTACCCAAACCCCCCCCCCCCCCCTTCTTTTTGTCACGTCATTACCATATCAGTGATGTACATAGTGCTATTTCAGCAAAAACTGCAACAAACTCTGAATAACCCCCATTGTACTTACATGTATGTAGTTTCTATACAATATTTGTGAAATTAAACAATGGTAATGTGTGAAAAGACCATCCAGCCAGTGCATTGCATTGTGTGTTTCCGTATTGTCTTGTTTAATTAAAAAAAAAATTTTTGTTAAGGAAAGTTGATGTACAGTATGCACTAGCAGGGTGCCATTTTGTCTGGTACAAGCTCGGCATACTTTTTGATAGTTGTAGACTTGTAGGGGTATATTTACTAAGGTGTGAGTTTCATTGCAGTGGAGATGTTGCCCAGAGCAACCAATCAGATTGTCAGGATCCCGGCTGTCACAATGCCGATGCTGGGATCCCGACGGGGGCACCGTACCGCTGCCGGTATACTGGCGAGGTAGGTGATTCCCCCTCTATGGGTGTTAACGACGTGGCGAGTGCAGTGAGCCTTCAAGGGGCTTTGTTGCACTTGCCTCCACTGCTACTATTCTACCGCTCGGGATGCTGATGTCGGTATACTGACATTCAGCATCCCATGTAGTGGTGATACATACCACTCCCCTTAGTTTTAGCCTTTGTGTGATCTTAAAAGTACTACTAAGGGGTATATTCAATAAGAGTCGGGTCCATTCCGACATGCAGTTTTTGGAATGGACCCGACAACCCCTATTCAATGGACGACCAAATCCGACAGTCGGATTCGGCCGTACCCGGGGTCCTGTCCTGCTGCTGCTGTCAGCGGCTGCCGGGTGCGCTGACCGCAGCGGTGGGGGGAGCTGGGCTGCTGCGGGCAGCGGGGGGAGCTGGCTGGCTGCGGGGGGAGCTGGTCGGCTGCGTGCGGCAGTGGGAGCTTCCAACAGCGGCCGGCGGAGGGTGATGTCTGTGGTGGCGGGGGGTGGCGCTGCAGGGAGAGAGGTGCCAGGCCGTCAAGGTACCTCTCATTCCCGATCCCCATAGCCCGCCGCACCGCTCCCCATCTCCTCACCTCAATCCGACCTGTTTTCAAGTCGGATTGAGTTTGTCGGAAACGGGGTTAAAACCTGTCTGGTTTGGCTCCGCTTCCGACAATGCACGCTGATCGGCGTGCATACCGACAAGTCGGGTTTCCCAACTTGGCGGATTAAACGGGGCCCTAATGAATAGGTCGGAACCCCTTCCG
The DNA here is from genome assembly GCF_028390025.1 of Pseudophryne corroboree. NCBI lineage: Eukaryota > Metazoa > Chordata > Amphibia > Anura > Myobatrachidae > Pseudophryne > Pseudophryne corroboree. Next base: position 517,066,098 of record NC_086449.1, read on the forward strand.
ACCTAAAACTATCGTAAGCTGCCGTCTTTCCGACAAGACGGCAGCTTCCGACAGTTATTGAATATACCCCTATGTGTTGGAAAAGGAAAGATATAACCAACATAAAACATACGTAGGATATAAAAAATTTCTTTAAATATTAACATCAGCATTCACTGCATAAACATTAACTGTAAGTGTTACAGTACAGTAGATGCTAGGTTATCACAATTAGCTGGGGACCCCATCTATAAAACAGTAGAAGTGGCTGGAGAAGAATGTAATGTTGAGTGTTTTACTAATGGGCCCTACACACTAGAAAATAACACTGAACTATATGAATGCTCTCGTTCATTAATGAACGAGAACTCGTTCATATTGTTCAGTGCGAAAGCACCAACGATGAACGATGTGCGGCCCCGCGCTCGTTCATTGTTGGTGCTCCGCTGCTTATGCATGCAGGCGAGTATGGACAATCTCGTCCATATTAGCATGCACTGTTATGGAGCCGGGTGACGGGGGGAGTGAAGAAACTTCCATATCGGCCGTCGGGCAGCTCGGCGGCGGGTCGACAAGTGTGTAGGGCCCAAAAGAGTAGGATTGTGCTAACAGTAGTATGCAGACTCATATTTTGGCCTGATATCAGAGGACAGATTTATTACAGTATTATTATTATTATTATTATTATTGTTATTACTATAATTGACAGAATAGCTTGCTTTGTCAATGCATTCTGGCAGCATTACAGTATAACATATTGTGAACTACGCTGGTCTATAATATTAACAACTGCTGCTAGAAATATTTGGGTGGGCGCTCCTTCAAAATATTTCCATACAGGCCATAAAAATCTGACTACTCCTATTTGAGGCAAATAGCTTTAAGAATGTCCATTTCTATATTAAATACATTGTTACCTGTTCTTGCCGTGCCATCCAGCACTGATGCTGAAGTGATCTGGAAGAAAGGCAGATGGCTTCCCTATGCCTCCGGGCCCGATAGCAATGGCACTTCATTCTCCCACTATAGTTAGGCCCTTGCTCGAGACCTAGATGTCTTACTGTATATTCCAGTCTTACAACCCACATATTGCAAAAAGTTCTCAGCAATTCCTTATGTATAGGAAGAGGCTTTCTCAGTTTAGTACATTAATAGATGTTTCAGAAACAATACAATAAATATATGCATTAAATGTATAATTATAAGATAGATGGGGTCAGCACTACCACAGCCTAATGAGTATGACATATAAACGGATTGCTACATAGATAACAGCAATTTAAATAAACAACATTCTAAATGTCCATAGAATGAGCAGTGTATTTAATGTTAATGGTACCTTTATTGCAGAAATAAACACACAGGATCTCATTTGCAAACGTGTGCATTAAGGAACATCCCTGTTTTCTTTACTGCATATGGACCAGACAAAAGGCGCACGTGGGCAGTACACCTGAGGGAGTGTCCAGACGTCTGCAGCCTATTAGGGAAGGATAGCAACATCCTGAGATAAAAGTTTTATGAATTGCGTGACTTTGCTGCCGCCATGTCATGGGAACAGTGTTAACCAGGGAAATAAGAAGTCCGTGATAACTCCACTATTTATCTGGTGGTAAATCAGGAGAAGCAGTAATAATCCAGTTTTTATTGTAATAGGCAGGAGAAAAAGGCTATCACCTCTTGTTAAATATGTTGAGTAAAATGCTCTGTGCTGTCTCCTCAGTGTGACAGGGTCTCCATAGTAACAGGTGCGCTGTTGCGCATGCAACCTGTGTGATCTTCTTCTATCATCCAAATAAGGGATGTGCCACTGAGTGTGTCTTACAGAGACTGTGCCTCAACAGTGCCCCTATAACAGTGGTGGTGCTATTATATACCACCGTACCAAGTCCCACTGCCACTACAGCATGTACCTGCAGGTGAGCATTACAAACACTGCATGCCACCTGCATTAACCTGCTCTTGGTTGGCTGTGTGCTGCATTAACCCGGTGTTGTCTCACATCCTGGCTAATAACCAATCCCTGGTTAAGTTATTCATTGTGTAGACTGATGTCCATCACACACCGCTGACACTGTTCAACATAGGTCCTGCCAATAAAAAAGACTCTCAATTGTTCTGCTCTAGCATACATTTATTGGTTTTTAATACATTAGTGTAAATAGGAAGAACCATGCGCCTTCCTCCATAAAGTCCCCCTGGAAGGTGGAGCTCTGGCACTTCCATGGGTATGTGTAGTAAAAAGTCCTTTTGCAGGGAGGACAAGGCTTTGCAGTCCCGTGCTGAAAATGTTTTTTTCTCCCATAAATCTGCACTTTCTATTCCTTGAATCTTATCACATCTATCTTGTTTCTGCCTGTGGATGTAATAAATGCACCGAACCTACAGATTTGCTTATTCTTCAGTTTGTATTAATGATGCTGCCTTTTCTAGAGACATGTATATGACATGTTATTAGATGTTACAGTCTTACATTGTCACTTCGTGCAGTACATATATGAATCTCCACATCCTGACTACACACGTAAGATTTTTTCCTTTGCAAGGAACATTTCCTGTACAGGAGGCTGTTAGGAATGTGATGAGGAAGCATCGGATGCCCACAGAAATGTCTTTTCATGAAGATGAAAGCATGTGCCAGGCTATGTACAGTATAAATGTAATATATTTTACAAATGAGAGAGACATATACGGGATCCGGTCTTTAGGTCGACAGTTAGTAGGTCGACATGGTTTCTAGGTCGACATGACAAAAGGTCAACACAAGTTTTTCACTTGTTTTTTTCATTTTTTTAACTTTGTCATACTTTACGATCCACGTGGACTACAATTGGGAACAGTAACCTACCCGAAGCATGGCGAGGGGACACGGTGCACTAATTGGGCTTCCCCGTCACTGTACGGAGAAATCAACACCCAAAAAAGTAAAAAAAAAAAGTAATGTCGACCTTTTCTCATGTCGACCTAGTACATGTCGACCTAGAGTCCCCGTCGACCTAGAAACCATGTCGACATACTTACTATCGACCAATAGTGGTCAACCTAGACACTGTCGACCTAAGTCTAATCTACCTAACATACCACACCCGACCAATACTTGTGTATAAGCATATGCTGCATATTAATATCTAGACACTCATACTTCATATATGTATAGAAGACTAAGGTAAGCTGCAGAGACAGAATGCATGTTATCTTATTAGCACATCAGTGTGTCCGTGGGCAGTGACCTTCCTCTAATAACCCCATTTACTGTACACCCACCCACAACACATGCTTTTTGTGCATTTATCTAAAGCTCAGGTGATGCTACAAGCTACTCCACCTGTCCTTTATCATGGTGCTACTCACATCGGGGCCATGCAGGGTTGGACATAAGTCATCCGTTAATGCTCCCGGATGATTGTAAGGAAATGTGTATATTCATCAGTATACAGAGATGTATACATCTGTCTGTCACCCCTATACATATGCTTTGTTTGATACTAGTAATCACCTTTATCAGTGCTACTTGCACCAGCCCAATTCATGCTGCAAAAGATATGTCTGAAAATAAGCCATAATTAAGCTTACTACAAACTCCAACAGCCAGCACCAAATATCACCTACATGTAGGTGCGCAGCCTGTGGGGAAAGGTGCTTTCATGTGCCCAGGGTGACAAAGGGGGGTGCTAGCTGGCAGGGAGCTGCAGCAGTGTGATTAATAAAGAAGGGTGTTGATGAACCACCCTTCAGCGGTGCTGTGGACTGTGGCTGTATCTGCCTCCAGCCTCTGCTCCACAACAGCAGATGATCCCACCACCAAGTTTAGGGGGAGATATACTAAGCAGTGATAAAAGTGGAGTAGTGAGCCAGTGGAGAAGTTGCCCATGGCAACCAATCAGCATTGACATACAATTTATAATTTGCATACTTTAAAAGTATACAGAGCACCTTTTCCACTGGCTCACGTCTCCACTTTTATCACTACTTATTACATCTCCCCCTTAGTGTTTATTAGAGGACACCATCCTACATCACCCCTCTCAGCACCCTTCTCTCTTCACAGCACGCCCCACAGTAGAGCACCCCTCTCAGCAACCAACACAGCACCCCTCTCCCCTCTCAGCACCCCTCATTAGAGTGGCTTTACTTGAATAATTAACCGGGGATCTCACTGGTGTATTAATCCCGTACCCTATCACATACAGAATATGCCATAATATGGGAATTATCTTGCCAGAAGTCAAAATCCAAGCTGTACATAGAATTTAATGATGTATGATTATTATCCAAGTCTAATAATTGTATTTAAAAAAAATAATAATTTCACAACAACTACCATCTAGGGTAGTAACATGAATTTGCCTGGTACCATAGCAAGCGTATTTTTTGGGTGGAGAGAGGGTGAGAGAGTGAGGGAGATGGGGGTGGGCATAAGTTTCTATATGTTCTATAGGCTCTGCATGCTGTTTTCCAGTGCCACCTGATATATAAGGATTAGCAAAAGCTGCAGCACTTAACTATAAAAATACAACAACCCTCTGGTATGTTAAGTTGCCCTACTCTTACATACCTCAGCTGGGTATGGAATCCTGGCGGGCGGGATCCCGGCGGTCAGAATACCAACGCCGGGATCCTCGCCGCAAGAATGCCAGCAGTGGGGGGAGTTTCAAGAGTCTATGGGTGTCATGGACACTGATGAACGGGAATAGCCCTGGCGTTGCTGACGTCATTCTCATGGTCGGGAACCCGGCGTCGGTATTCTGATGGTAACTACATCCCCTACAGAATATAGACAGAGCAGCACATACTTACAAAGTGCGGAGGAAGAGTCTGCCCTTTACTGCTGTTCCGTGTGGGATTCACAGACGGGGAAGGGATGGGGGGGATTACATGGTCCCTGTGCAAGCTGATAGGTCCTAGTGTCCTGCAGGTGTGTGGCCCGAGCATGCCTTTAACAGACCATTAGAAAAAGTGGGAATTTTGGGCATCCCGCTTGCGGAATGCGGGAGCACAGACCCCAATTCTGGTATGATCCCAGGAAAACCAGGATATATAGCAACGCTAGCCCTCATCCATCACAGTACAGGCACAGGAAAACTTACTGTGTATGGCATGGTGTGGGACGGAGTCTGACTCTACCTTTATGCGTTATTTATCTATAGATTTCCAGTGAAATCAAACATAGCATGTTTCTGTTAGATAACCTTACTTTCCTGCATGTCTGCTTTTATTAGAAAATGCCTGTTACTAATTACTCTGCTCAGGTACAAATGGGCCCACATTATAACTGCATGGTACTACCAAGTAATACAGTTTCCATGCTACATCTTCCAGACACACTAGTACATTGGTTCCCAGACTTGGTCACCAAGGCACACAAACAGTCCATATTTAAAGGATATCAATGGCTGAACACAGATGGTTAAATCAAATTGACTAGGGTAACAATTAAGTCACCTGTGCACAAGCCTGGTTACCCTTAAAACCTGGACCATTAGGATGTCTTGAGGACTGAGTTTGGGATCCTCTAGACTAATATACCAGCATTACTCAGCAAATAGATGATATATGTTGTGTTCTATCTCTATGGCTTGCATATCTTCATTTATTTTCCTTAATTTTACTCTTGTATACCAAGGAGAATTTATTGTATTGTTTCAGTGCTGGAATTGGAAGAACTGGCTGTTTTATCGCTACATCCATTGGCTGCTGTCAGATGAAGGAAGAAGGAGTTGTAGATGTATTAAGCATTGTATGCCGGCTAAGAATGGACAGGTAAATATTTATAAGTCAAGATCACAATCAGTGTTATACATACTGTAATCTGAACACAGTTGGTGTGAAACCAACACAAAAGTGCTAACTTACTGATATTCCATTATTGTGTAGCAATCAATTATACAATTTTATTTCTGAATACCTGTCAGAATGGCAGAAGCCGGCTTTTAATTAGATTTAAATGCATAAATATGACTAAATTGTTGGAGAAAATGTATGCTGGTATTGGTAGGGTAAAAAACAGTAAATTACTGCCTAAGTATCTTTTCAGTGTTTCATCCCTACAGTCTAAGCTAATTAGTTACTACCCTGGCTATTGTCCTAGCTACTGTACATAGAAGAAAAGAAGCTTTGGACAAATGTTCCTCTCTTTTATAAATAATAATATGCAGATGTTTAACATACCGTAGTGTTCAGTGTATCATAGCTTTATCAATATTTCCTTGGTTTGGCTATTAGACATACTGGCTCACTCTGCTGGAATGGCTGGGAGACTTCTGAATTTTGGGGATTCTCCCTGGCTCTCAGTAGAATTGGCTATTTTCCCAAATCCCAAGTGAAATGGGTGGGCATTGATTTTGTGATTCATTGTGAGGCACACCATCATGGCTAAGTTATCAATTAATAAGTAAATGATCCTTCTGTTATATAGTGATGTGCACCGGACATTTTTCGGGTTTTGTGTTTTGGTTTTGGATTCGGTTCCGCGGCCGTGTTTTGGAATCGGACGCGTTTTGGCAAAACCTCCCTGAAATTTTTTTGTCGGATTCGGGTGTTTTTTTTACGAAAAACCCTCAAAAACAGCTTAAATCATGGAATTTGGGGGTCATTTTGATCCCATAGTATTATTAACCTCAATAACCATAATTTCCACTCATTTCCAGTCTATTCTGAACACCTCACACCTCACAATATTATTTTTAGTCCTAAAATTTGCACCGAGGTCGCTGGATGACTAAGCTAAGCGACCCAAGTGGCCGGCACAAACACCTGGCCCATCTATGAGTGGCACTGCAGTGTCAGACAGGATGGCAGATTTAAAAAATAGTCCCCAAACAGCACATGATGCAAAGAAAAAAAGAGGTGCAATAAGGTAGCTGTGTGACTAAGCTAAGCGACCCAAGTGGCCGACACAAACACCTGGCCCATCTAGGAGTGGCACTGCAGTGTCAGACAGGATGGCAGATTTAAAAAATAGTCCCCAAACAGCACATGATGCAAAGAAAAAAAGAGGTGCACCAAGGTTGCTGTGTGACTAAGCTAAGCGACCCAAGTGGCCGACACAAACACCTGGCCCATCTAGGAGTGGCACTGCAGTGTCAGACAGGATGGCAGATTTAAAAAATAGTCCCCAAACAGCACATGATGCAAAGAAAAAAGAGGTGCAATGAGGTAGCTGTGTGACTAAGCTAAGCGACCCAAGTAGCCGACACAAACACCTGGCCTATCTAGGAGTGGCACTGCAGTGTCAGACAGGATGGCAGATTTAAAAAATAGTCCCCAAACAGCACATGATGCAAAGAAAAAAAAGAGGTGCACCAAGGTAGCTGTGTGACTAAGCTAAGTGACCCAAGTGGCCGACACAAACACCTGGCCCATCTAGGAGTGGCACTGCAGTTTTCTAGCGAGAGGATGAGTGCTTCCATCCTCATGTGAATCTGAACCACTAGCCATGAACATAGGCCAGGGCCTCAGCCGTTCCTTGCCACTCCGTGTCGTAAATGGCATATTGGCAAGTTTACGCTTCTCCTCAGACGCTTTTAATTTTGATTTTTGGGTCATTTTACTGAACTTTTGTAGTATACTTGACGACACAGAGGTAGAGCAGTGGACTACTGTACCATACTGCTATATATTATATACTGGCGGTCAGCAAAATTCTGCACTGTCCTCCTACTATATATACTGCGCACAACTAAAATGCACCACAGGTATGGATGGATAGTATACTTGACGACACAGAGGTAGGTAGAGCAGTGGCCTACTGTAACGTACTGCTATATATTATATACTGGTGGTCAGCAAAATTATGCACTGTCCTCCTACTGCGCACAACAACTAAAATGCACCACAGGTATGGATGGATAGTATACTTGACGACACAGAGGTAGGTAGAGCAGTGGCCTACTGTACCGTACTGCTATATATTATATACTGGTGGTCAGCAAAACTATGCACTGTCCTCCTACTACTGCGCACAACAACTAAAATGCACCACAGGTATGGATGGATAGTATACTTGATGACACAGAGGTAGGTAGAGCAGTGGACTACTGTACCGTACTGATATAATACTGGTGGTCACTGGTCAGCAAAATTCTGCACTGTCCTCCTACTACTGCGCACAACAACTAAAATGCACCACAGGTATGGGTGGATAGTATACTTGACGACACAGAGGTAGGTAGAGCAGTGGCCTACTGTACCGTACTGCTATATATTATATACTGGGGGTCAGCAAAATTATGCACTGTCCTCCTACTACTGCGCACAACAACTAAAATGCACCACAGGTATGGATGGATAGTATACTTGACGACACAGAGGTAGGTAGAGCAGTGGACTACTGTACCGTACTGATATAATACTGGTGGTCACTGGTCAGCAAAATTCTGCACTGTCCTTCTGCTATATACTACAATGCAGCACAGATATGGAGCGTTTTTCAGGCAGAGAACGTATAATACTGGTGGTCACTGGTCAGCAAAACTCTGCACTGTCCTCCTACTATATAATACTGGTGGTCCCCAGTCCTCACAATAAAGCACACTGAGCACAGATATTTGCAAGCACACTGAGCACAGATATTTGCAAGCACACTGAGCACAGATATTTGCAAGCACACTGAGCACAGATATTTGCAGCACACTGAGCACAGATATTTGCAGCACACTGAACGCAACTGAGAGAACGCTGCACACGTCCTCTCCCTATCATCTCCAATGCACGAGTGAAAATGGCGGCGATGCGAGGCTCCTTATATAGAATACGAATCTCGCGAGAATCTGACAGCGGGATGATGACGTTTGGGCGCGCTCGTGTTAACCGAGCAAGGCGGGAAGATTCGAGTCCGCCTCGGAACCGTGTAAAATGGGTGAAGTTCGGGGGGGTTCGGATCCCGAGGAACCGAACCCGCTCATCTCTACTGTTATATGCAGGAAGGAATACCAGAAAATAAACCTTTCCTTTCCAAAACATCAACTGTATGAAACGGAATACATATATGTATTTCCGGCGGACCGGAAGCCAACTGTCAGTATCCTAACAGTGGCATCCCGCCCACCAGAATGCCGCCAGCGGGGCGAGAGGTACAAGTTCCCTTGCAGGCTTGCTGCGCTCACCACAGGATCTATTCCCACTCTATGGGTTTCGTGGACACCCACAAGTGGGAATAGTCCCTGGGATCCAGTATTCTGGATGGCGGCATTGCGGCTGTCAGGATTACGGCGTCGGTATCCTGACCGCGGGGATCCCAACAGCCGGCAAATTGATTGCCTTCCGTATGACACTACTATAGGCAAAAACAAATCACAGTTTTCAGTGAGGCCTGAGCCATATAAAGTGGAAAAATGTGCAAAAGACAATCTCAGTGATTAGATGTACTCCTTTCTGCCTGTTATTAAATGACGGGAAGTTTATAGACAAGTGGTGGCTAGCGGGGTTTCTCCTTTACTTTTGCACCGTACAGCTCCCAGTGCATATAATAGTCCAAGAAGTGTGGCAGAAAAATAACAGCTTGGATTTACCAATCACATTCAGCAAAGTGACTCTGAGATATAGGTGTACCAGTGTGTTATAGCCACGGGAAAAGCTATACCGCTTTTAGAACATAGAATGTTTCAATATAATGTAACTTTTACGTCTGCAAAATTTGACTGAAAGCTACTGCTAAATACTATTCATACTACACTATAATAGGATGCAAGTTTGGAAAACTGGTGAGTTTTTGGCTTGTTTCCGACAAGATTGAAGTCTCCATATGTAACAGAATGTGAGAAGAGGCAAACTCACCAGAAACTTGCCACAACCATTCTCGCTGTGGCACAACACCCCCTCCAGATGTTTCTAATGTTAAAAATACTACTCGCCAGATGTAATATGCAGCGACTTGCAAACTTGCCAAATTAACTCGCCAAACAATATACAGCCCCCCTGCCAGCGAGACTGATGAAATCTGACATTTACAGTAAGTCCAATTAGCTCACATGAGTGACTGATTTAAACACATTCAAAGGCTAAAGAAACCAGCCCACAAGCCATTACACTACAAAAAATACTTTTAGTATGTTTTAATGTTAGGCATTCTATAAAGTAATTAAGTAATTTGGCAATTGTAGTGTATTGCATGTTATATAGCTGTTACATTGTTATGTCAACCACAATTGTTATGTTCCTTTTTAAGAATAAAGTGTGTTCTATATAGTTTGTAGCAAATTAAAGAATAAAAAATGTGAGCATACACATTAATGTTATATAAAATAAAATGTAATTACCAAAAAAAATGTAAGTCACACAGCTAATGTAATTCTATATATTTTTTCTCTTACGTCCCAGAGGATGCTGGGGACTCCAAAAGGACCATGGGGTATAGACGGGATCCGCAGGAGCTTGGGCACACTAAAAAGACTTTGACTGGATGTGAACTGGCTCCTCCCTCTATGCCCCTCCCCCAGACCTCAGTTAGTTAGACTTTGTGCCCAGGAGTGACTGGACACACACTAGGGGAGCTCTACTGAGTTTCTCTAGAAAGACTTTATGTTAGGCTTTTTTATTTTCAGGGAGACCTGCTGGCTACAGGCTCCCTGCATCGAGGGACTGAGGGGAGAGAAGTCAGACCTACTTCTGCTTAGTTAAGGGCTCTGCTTCTTAGGCTACTGGACACCAGTAGCTCTAGAGGGTTTGATCACTTGGTTCGCCTAGCTGCTTGTTCCCGGAGCCGCTCCGTCACCCCCCTCACAGAAGCCAGAAGCCAGAAGCCGGGTGAGTATTAGAAGAACCGAAGACTTCAGATGGCAGAAGACTTCAGTGACGGAGGTACAGCGCAGCAGTAGCGCTCCATGCTCCCACACACATCACCAACGGCACTTACAGGGTGCAGGGCGCTGGGGGGGGGGGGGGCCCTGGGCAGCAGTTACCAAGGTTTTTTGGTACTGGTAGAAGCCATAATTCAAATTTAAGCGGGACTGAAGCGTTCCGGGAAGGGGCGGGGCTTAGCTGCACAGCTCACCAGCGCCATTTTCTTCTCTCCGCAGCCGCTGCAGAGAACGCTGGCCCGGTCCTCCAAGCTCCTCACAAGTAAAGGGGAGCAAAACGGGGGGGGGGGGGGGCGGGGGCACAAATAATTTGGTGCTTTTATGGTTATTAAGCGAGGGGTCACAATTATCCCGTACTTGGACGATCTCCTGATAAAGGCGAGGTCAAAGGAACTATTGTTAAAGAATGTGGAACTATCCCTGACTGTTCAGCAACATCACGGTTGGATTTTAAATTTGCCAAAGTCTCAGTTACTTCCGACGACTCGGCTGCCCTTCCTGGGCATGATCCTAGACACAACGCTTCAGAGAGTGTTTCTTCCGGAGGACAAAGCTCTAGAAATACAGACCATGGTCAAGGAGCTTTTGAGACCAACAAGAGTGTTGATTCATCAATGCACTCGAGTGCTAGGGAAGATGGTGGCGGCTTATGAAGCCATTCCGTTTGGCAGGTTTCATGCCAGGGTTTTTCAGTGGGACCTGCTGGACAAATGGTCCAGGTCTCACCTACACATGCACCGGAAAATAAGTCTAGATTCCAGGGTCAGGATCTCTCTCCTGTGGTGGCTGCAAAGCTCTCACCTCCTAGAGGGACGCCATTTCAGAATCCAGGACTGGGTCCTGCTGACCACATATGCAAGTCTCCGAGGCTGGGGCGCAGTAGCGCAGGGAAGGCGTTTCCAGGGAAAAAGGTCAAGCCAGGAATATTCTCTCCACATAAATGTTCTCGAGTTAAGAGCCATTTACAACAGCCTCCTGCAAGCAAAGAACCTTCTTCAGGGTCTCCCTGTCCTGATCCAGTCAGACAACATCACAGCGGTGGCGTACGTAAACCGCCAAGGCGGAACAAGGAGCAGGGCGGCAATGTTGGAAGCCACAAGGATTCTCCGCTGGGCGGAACAGCACGTGAGCGCTCTGTCAGCAGTCTTCCTCCCGGGAGTGGACAACTGGGAAGCAGATTTTCTCAGCAGACACGATCTCCATCCAGGAGAGTGGGCTCTTCATCAAGAAGTATTTGTAGAAGTGACAAGGCGTTGGGGAACTCCTCTGATAGACATGATGGCATCTCGCTTCAACAAGAAACTTCCGAAGTATTGTTCCAGGTCAAGGGACCCCCAAGCCTGTGCGGTGGACGCCCTGGTAACTCTGTGGGTGTTTCAGTCGGTGTATGTTTTCCCTCCGCTTCCTCTCATTCCGAAGGTGCTGAGGATCGTAAGATGAACAAGGGTTCAGGCAATACTAGTCGCTCCAGATTGGCCACGAAGGGCCTGGTATCCGGATCTTCAGGAATTACTTGTGGAAGAACCAGGGCCGTCTTTTCATATGGGCTCAATGGGCTCTTGCCCAAGGGCCCCAGGAGTATAAGGGCCCTAGGCTGATAGCTGAGGGTCCCCTCTTTCCAGGGGTACCAGATTTTTGAAAATCAGCCTTGGGGAACCGGAGATATCCAACGTTCAAGCAGTGGTCCCCATCCGAGCCTGTTAATTGCTCTTCCCAGCCAGATATCTCAGGTTCTGTCTAACATAGAGTTTTTCTGAGGGTATAATCCAAAAGCTGAGACTCTCCCCTTTTGCTGGACACTGTCAGCTTGTCTCTACTGTGCCCAGAACCAGAGATATCAGCCTTCCAGCAGCTGGTCCCTGCTCCAGCTCCACATGCCTGGTATACAGTTTTATATATTCATTGGAGGATTGCTCTGATCCCCAAGTCCCCAGAACCTTCTGAAAGGTGGGACTCTCTAGTTTTTTATCCCATTCAAAGCTAAGAAATATATTTTCAGGAACTTGAGATATCTGCAGTCAAGCAAGCTGCCCTCCCACCAGAAAATTATGAATATTAAGCCCACTCCATTAGCCACCCCTCCCCAGCGTATTAAACACCCCCTACCACCCCTGAAGTCATGTACCAGAGCACCGTCATTCAGCCCAATGCCCCCTTCTACAGTTTAGTGTTCTCCCTCCCATCCCATCTGTGCAGTAAAGGAGCAATTAGCAGAAATTACTGCTCCAGGTCCTACATGCTGAGAGGAAGATAGAACACTCCCTACCGCCCGCGGGACATCAAAGCTGCCGCTGATAGCACACCCCACCCTTACCGCTGGAGGATGGGTAGGGGGCCCAATGCATTGCTGTGCCCAGGGGCCTACACTGCCGTTAAGACGGCCCTGGGAAGAACCCTGGCCGCTTCCTCTAAGAGAGGACCTGTTACTGCAGGGGCCCTGCCTGTCTCCGGACTTACCGCGGCTGCATTTGATGGCGTGGAAGTTGAACGCCAGATTTTAGCTCGGAAGGGTATTCCCGGGGAAGTCATCCCCACTCTCCTTAAGGCTAGGAAGGAGGTCACGGCGAAACATTATCACCGTATTTGGAGAAAATATGTGTCGTGGTGTGAATCCAAAGCAGCTCCTCCGGAGGAGTTTCACTTGGGTCGTTTCCTCCATTTTTTGCAGGCGGGCGTGGATGCAGGCCTGAAATTGGGTTCCATAAAAGTGCAGATTTCGGCCTTATCTATTTTCTTTCAAAAGGAATTGGCCGTCCTTCCTGAGGTTTAGACTTTCATGAAGGGAGTGCTGCATATTCATCCTCCATTTGTGCCACCCGTGGCGCCGTGGAATCTGGAAGTGGTGTTGCAGTTTCTTATGTCTCCCTGGTTTAAGCCTTTGCGTAAGGTTGAGTTAAAGTTCCTCACCTGGAAAGTGGTCATACTTTTGGCCTTGGCGTCTGCCAGGCGAGTGTCTGAATTGGCGGCCTTGTCTCACAAGAGCCCATATTTGATTTTCCATTCGGATAGAGCGGAATTGAGGACTCGTCAACAATTTCTGCCGAAGGTGGTTTCTTCGTTTCACATTAATTACCTATTGTTGTGCCTGTGGCTACGGATGCTGTGGCGGTCCCAAAATCTCTAGATGTTGTAAGAGCTTTGAAAATTTACGTCGCCAGGACGGCTCTTACTAGGAAGACAGAGGCTCTGTTTGTCCTGTATGCTTCCAACAAGATTGGAAATCCTACTTCTAAGCAAACTATTGCACGCTGGATTTGTACTACGATTCAGCAAGCTCATTCTTCGGCTGGGCTACCGTTGCCAAAGTCAGTAAAGGCCCATTCTACCAGGAAAGTGGGCTCCTCTTGGGCGGCTGCCCGAGGGGTCTCGGCACTTCAACTTTGCCGAGCAGCTACGTGGTCAGGTTCAAACACTTTTGCTAAGTTCTACAAGTTTGATACCCTGGCTGATGAGGACCTCATGTTTGCTCAATCGGTGCTGCAGAGTCGTCCGCACTCTCCCGCCCGGTCTGGAGCTTTGGTATAGACCCCATGGTCCTTTGGGAGTCCCCAGCATCCTCTAGGACGTAAAAGGGAATAGGATTTTAATACCTACAGGTAAATCCTTTTCTCCTAGTCCGTAGTGGATGCTGGGCGCCCATCCCAGTGCGGACTGTTCCTTGCAGTTAGGTTGATACTGGTTATTTTCTGTTACACGTGGTTTGTGTATCAGTTATGTTCAGCTTGTTGCTGTTGTTAGTTCATACTGTTATCTGGTTTCCTGCTACTCCAGTTGTACGGTATGTTTGTGGTGTGGGCTGGTATGTTTCTCGCCCTTAGTTGAACAAAAATCCTTTCCTCGAAATGTTTGTCTCTCCTGGGCACAGTTCCTATAAATGAGGTCTGGGGGAGGGGCATAGAGGGAGGAGCCAGTTCACACCCAGTCAAAGTCTTTTTAGTGTGCCCAAGCTCCTGCAGATCCCGTCTATACCCCATGGTCCTTTTGGAGTCCCCAGCATCCTCTACGGACTAGGAGAAAAGGATTTACCGGTAGGTATTAAAATCCTATTTTATGCTCCTCAGAAACTGAGCCCCTTCACATTGCTCTCCTCTGTCCTCCCCTTTACATTCCTCTCCTCTGGATAAATGGGCCCCTACCTCCTTCCCAAAGCCCTCAAAGTTAAATATGCACAAACAAGGCTTTAAAAGGGTTAATGAGGTCAAATTCCTTAGGGTTCTATATATTAATAATTACATACTCGGTGCGATGTGGGCATAGTCTCCAGTATAAGAGTATGCCACCCAGATGTATCACTCTACACCCGCAGGAACAGGGGTTCCAGAAGGAGCCCATTCCTATGATGTGCGCGGAGTGGTAACGTGACTTCTGCAGTCTGCACATGAAAGGTAGGGTTCGGGAGGAACTCTCTGTGGTTACTTTTGTGATCTGTATCCCATAGGTTACAGTGGGCTACCACCATCTTCAGCATTGAATAGCCCCATAGAGACCTATGGGGACTGCAGCTGCTCTCAGAAATGGAGCGATTGCAGCAGATATCGCCAATATGTGCTGTGGTCCCTCTATCGTGTGATAGTATTTGCAGCTATTGTATTGGGAGATAGAAGTCATAGGGGCCCATTCATTATTAAATATTTGCAGCACATTTCCTGAATAACACCTTTTTTCTGGGATATGCTGCAAATATTTTATAATAAATGGATTCCCATGACTACTGTCTCACATTACATGTAAACACTTTAGTAAAGATATTGTTTAAAAATTAAAACTTTAAAAAGCAAAATGACTAATCTGATGTTTTATTACTTTGTGTCATACATGTGTAAAATCCTTCACACCCTACTCGGCCATGAGTTCAGACAAAAACTGGGCAGCTTTTCCTGTAATTTCTCAACCAGACTGCAATATATCCTGTTCAGTAAATGGCCAAGGGAGACAATTCAGCTGTCACAAGCTAAATATGAGGAATACATATATACACATCAGTCCCTATACAAATACAGCCATAATACAGTAAATACTGTACACACCGACCTACACTCAGAATTGCTGCATACATTGAATCATGTTATAAGTGAACTACATCCCCTAATAATATAATACACGTGTCATTAACATTTATAAACTCCTGTAAATAATATCAATTATAGGCTCTGACATCATAAATGAGATGAATGCTGATGTTGTTGCTTTAGTTGTCATTGGCTGGAAAGGTTTATGATAAGGAATAACACACACCCTATTGTACAGTAAATTAGTATAGATGTTACACGTAACCTTTGATTTCCATATCCTTGATTTGCCACCTAGAACCTTTGTGTGTTCTCAGAATTACTCTGTAGCTTTTATCTGTTTGCATGTCGGTATATGTGAGCATCATACGATATCACCTAGCAAACTTGTCTATTGACCTGTATACTGTAAATAAGAGTTTGTGTATATTTCCATAGTACAATTTCTCAGACTATTAAAGTATGTTATTTCCTATATAATAATTAAAAAAAAAAACCTCTCTTGGTTGGATGATGTAAAGTGGCACTAAATAGCCAAATCATTATTTTAATATCAGTAATAGTATTATTGTAATAAATGGTTCCTAATATTGCCATCTTGAACACAATGATTCACAAGGACCTTGGGATTGATAGTTCATGGCTTAAAACTGTTCTCATTACATTTAGGATCTTTTGCATGCTGTCTGTATAATCATGTCATTGCTTACTTTTAATAGGGGAGGAATGGTTCAAACAAGTGAACAATACCAGTTTGTGCACCATGCCCTGAGTCTTTATGAGAGTCGACTCTCCGCAGAAATGGTCCAGTGAACGTCTGGGAATCGGATTTCTAATGATGATTTTAGGTAATTATTTAAATTACCGACCAGCAGTTTCTTCAAGAAGCGAAGTAGGCTCCTTGGAAAGCAAGAATGTAGCGAGAACATGGAAGATTTGGTGGAACGTTTGACACAATTACAGTAGATGGACAGTAATGTGTCACTGAATGTACCTGTGATGCAAGTTTCTGCAAAAAGCAATGGGCGGTATAGAAGCTGTACATGGAATTTACATATGTAACTGAAAGGTGGATATACTTTTGAAATACGATTATCTACCAGAAAGTATGTACAGTATGTACTACTGTTCCAGGCACAGTGGATATTTAAGGATTATTCAGTGTATAACAAATAAACGTTTGCAAACTGTGTGTCTTGTAAATGGACTGTGAAATGTCACTCTGTTAAGTGCTATTACTTATTATGTGGTGAATTTGTTTCTTGCCCACATAAGATTATTGCTGCTAGTGTTACGAGTAATATGTTTATTTTTAATGAAATAATATTTCTTTGTTTATTTTCTAAACTGTTTCAGAAACAGTGACTATTTTATATGGAGATGTGTTTTTGTTCTATTAGCAATTGTGAATTTCCAACAGGATATTTAAAAGGAGCACAATGTACTTTTAATCAGTTGATATGCATTTGCTGTATACTGTGGGTTGTACTACTTGCTGCGCCTCTTCTAAACTTTGTGTCTTTGTAAATCATGTGAGTTATTTTACCTGAGAACTTTATAGCATATATTAAAACTGCAAGGAATAAAATTATTGTCTACAGTCCAAACATTTAGTGCCATTGTCCTTTTGCAAGGTTTCAGATGAGATAGATAGATAGATAGATAGATAGATAGATAGATAGATAGATAGATAGATAGATAGATAGATAGATAGATAGATAGATAGACGGACGTACATAACAGCGCAAAAATAATTTCTGATAAGTCTATATCATTAATACATTGATGATTGCATCTATCTTTTTTTTGGGGGGGGACATTTTTTTACATTCACATGGAAGTTTTATGTAACTTGCATTTACACTAAAATTAACATTTGCTCAAACATTGAAGCTAATTAGACTTTGCAATAAACTTGGTATATTAGTAACTATTTCACTGATTAGAATTGGATGTAGCAAGGAAGCACTCACAATAGAAACAGTGTGAGTGGAGCAATAGAAAGGTCTATTTACTAAGCCTTGTATGGAGATAAAGTGGACGGAGATAAAGTACCAGCCAATCAGCTCCTAACTGCCATGTTAGAGCCAGTGTTTGAAAAATGTCAGTTAGGAGCTGTTTGGCTGGGACTTTATCTCCATCCAAGTCTTAGTAAATAGACCCCAGTGTGAGTGGAGCAATAGAAATAGTGTGAGTGGAGCAGAACAGTGAGTCCTGCCAGTCCACTGCCCCTGCTCATCAGTTTGTAAATGCACGGGTGCCTCTCCTTTACTGATAATTAGACAATTGCTCCTGCTAAATACTCGTATACAGCTGCTCAGTACAAATACAGGGGAGCATTTATCCCAGCAGAGTCCTACACAGATAATGGCATTTCATCCTTTAGGAGACTTATGCCAATATATTTATTAAAGTGTTTACAAATGTTTTGTTTACTTCTGACTGTTACTAGTTCCTGATAGTCCTCTCCGTGTAATGCAGAACTGTCAGTAGCAGTCCTGGTAAGATCACATCAGCGTTGTACTGGGAGAATAGCATTACTTCATCATTATGTTTTCCTTAAAGCAATATTTTGTATCAGTCTTGAGAGCTATAGTCAAAACATCTGTAAGATATTAGTAATACAATAGGAAAATCTGCTAGGCATTTGTTACTAATAAAAAACGGACCCGTGACTCCATGTATGTGATTCACCTGCACAATAAGTCACAGAGACCATATTGCTATACACAAGCATTGTAAGCTTTTTGCATCCTGAAAAATACCACAGCAATCAAGGGACAGGGGTCTATTTACTAAGCCTTGGCTGGAGATAAAGTCGCTGGAGATAAAGTACCAGCCAATCGGCTCCTAACTGTCATTTTTCAAACACAGCCTGTGGATTAGCAGTTAGGAGCTGATTGGCTGGTATTTTATCTCCAGCGACTTTATCTCCAGCCAAGGCTTAGTAAATAGACCCCATAGAGTTGAAGTTCAAATAGTGCTCAGCATGGGAACAACCACCCTTTATCTATGTTGCACTCTGGCAATAGCCCTGCACTAGTGGCTGGACTGGTAATAAAATACTGATACAGTAAGTAACTGAGGTGAAGAATACTGGACAATAGGATAATGGTTACTAGCCAGCATATCGAGACACCAGGTTAGATGTACCGTACAAGTCTGGGTGACAGAAACAGTCAAGAGAGAGCGTACATACTGTTTTATTACAAATCAAAAATATCTTTATATCTAGCATTAAAACAGTGGTGGTAAATTTGAAAAAAGTGACAAATATATGAAGTTGTCCTCATAGAGCTGGGTACAGTTCTTTATTATGTGTGTAAATTACTGATTTAGATTATAGAGATGACTCACCAATTTATTACATTTGGATGCACTATAAAAATACATTTTAAACAGAGTAATAAAGTTTCAGCATCAGATGCAGATGGACAGTACATTACACTGCCCTGCAGAAATCTAGTGACAGGGAATCATTTCCCTTCTAGCTAAAGTTCCAATACTAGAAAACCTGTCCCTGATTTACAGTTATAGAAGAACACAGAGCATCTCTTTTGGTGCAGCCTGCTGGGTCAGTCTAATGTGCTTATTCTGCAGTCTCAGCTGCTCTGCTGTGAGACCTCTGTGGAAGGTCCAGACACAAAAATACACACAGATATTAAATCAATGTTGAAGACTCAAGCAAAGTATACTAGAGTCCCCAAAACAATTGAATAGAAGGAAGTTCTCGTCACTGACTTTTTCCCTCCGTGAAGGCTCATTTCCTTCCTAGTGTTAGCTTCACTTATCTAGGTTGTTGGACAGAAGCATGGAGTGACTGCTAGGTGGAAAATGGATGTGCTTGTGCGTGTGTTACTGGTTAGCTGCCTGTCCTGTCTGATAACAGGTAAGTGCGGAATGGAATGGGGAAGACTGGTGGAGATGAGAAGGCAGGAATGGGAAGAAGGATACATCATTAGTCAGGGATAAATATAATGGCTCATCCCTGCATCAGTATCTTACAATTAAAACTGCTTCATAAGCTGACATTGCACACAGGGAGCCAACACAAATAGCTCCATCTAAATGTTACATTGTGATATTGATGTGCATGATGCAGATGTAGATGTATGGCTTGTATCAATCAGTAATACAGGCCTCAGCAACATATAATGACTGTACTAGCCTGAAGGTGGCATGTTTTATCATTTACATAACAACAGTGTTTTCATTGAAAGTTTTTAATATAAAGTTGATAAAGTGGTTTTGATATGTACTGAAAATAGCCGCAATATCTAAATGTTTTGTTATCAATAAAAATAATGTATCTGAGACAGAGAGGAGCAAACGTTGGCCTGTGGCAGCGTAGCCCACCATGGCTGATCTATCATCCCCCGAAGCGATTGGTTGTCATTTGAAGTATAAAGGTTGTCAGGTCTGTTCTTGCAGATTGTCAGGTCTGTTCTTGCAGAGTAATATAATGGAACATACATATACCTGAGCGCGGCTTTGCTGATAATCTGGTGCTTGGTATTGCGTGCACAGTGTGCTGTTTTTTTTATGAGGATTTCACCACTAGATGATGCTGTTCTGTTACAGCTTAGAAATAATACATTACGTCTCATCCTCATATAATTCTAGGATAGCACTGTCAGTGCTTTGGATGTTTACTTATAGATATTACAGGTGATATTAAACATTGTGTGTCCAATATAGTATATTTCCTTTTAAATGACCTTATACTGAAAAATGATTCTGTTTGAAAAGAGTTTACGTTTGCAGACCTAATTTTGCTAAGCACAACAAGGGCACTGACTAATCTGACAGACGCTTTATCTAAACAATAGGTATTATATCATGTTTCATGATCATTTGACCACTTTTAAAACTGTTTATGGAAACAATATTTTGCCTAATTAAAGAAATTGATGTGGTTACTGAATTAATATAAATATGCAGAGAAAGATAAACATATTGGGGCGTTTTATTGAACATACAGATCTGGAAATTACCCATAAAGAAATATATACATTTTTGTTTCATTCAAGAGATTGGTGGGTGTGACAGCTTGGGGCTGTATATAGGGCAGGTTAAGGAGAGTGCTGCAAGATCGGACATGATGTGCCCTCAGTCATGTCACATATTTGTAACACACACACACACACACATATATATATATATATATATATATATATATATGTATACAGGTTGAGTATCCCTCAAAATCCCACATTTTTTGTTCCCCTACTGGGATAATGACACTTATATATGTATATTATACTGTATATCTATATAATCTATTTATATATACACATAATTATAATATATGTCGTTATCTCAGTAGGGGACCCAAAAATGTGGGATTTTGAATTCTGGATAAGGGACACTCAACCTGTATATGTATGTATGTATATATATATATATATATATATATACACATACACACACACACACACACACACACACACACACACACACACACACACACACACACGTAGATGAGTTGCTTTATCTTCAAAGAGAGACAGTCTGTAGGGGCCCTGCATTGTTTTGGTGTTTGCACTGGTTGATTGTCACCTAACGTATTCCAAGAGGCATACCAACATGCTGGTCAGTGGAGACAGCACAATAAAAGCCTGATTATGCTACTGTACTTGTATAGTTTTATGAATAGCCTGTGAAATACCTACATTGTAAACAGTAAACATATCACAGAAAAGTGCAACCTATTTTCCACTTAGTACCACCCCTTTTCCACTTCTATTAGACTGCCGAGGTTAGCCTCACGAGAGAGGATACATGCCTGTCTTTAATTCACAAATCACTTTTGTATTTTTTCGGTGCCCATTTAGCAGATACTGCAATTTATCCCCATTAAATGTCATCTCTTATTGTCGCTATTCACTGTGATGGAATATGAAGCTTTGAGCCAATTAAGCATACAGTCCCAGCTCGGACATATTGCTCGATAAGATGCGGTATAGTGATAGTTTTCTCATTTGTGATGCCCTGCAATTTCCATTTCAGCAATAGGAGGACAGCCAGTGGTCCTGATAAAGATGTGATAACAATATGGGGAGCTATCACCAGCGGTAACTGCCAATGGCTATTACCGGCGATAGCCATTGCTTTCTACAAGGCTTGTTACATAGGAAAAAGGATTTAGGGCTCAAACAATTGATAAGTGACCCAGAAGGAAGTCCAGTAATATTCTGTTTGATTTATATACTGTAGGATAATTGTCTAACATTGCTGAAGTTTTTAGGCCACACTCTGCATTATAATTGTGTGATATCTGTTGCAATAAAAAGTGCGTGCTTTAATAAAATCTCCTTTTCACTGAAAATGTTTTCATTAAGAAAATTGTAAATGGATAGATACTGAGAAACTTGTACATTGACAGAAAAAAAAATATTGTATAGTTTAATCTGCCAGCAAACAACCGTAGCAGTTCTTTCAATAAAAAATCTACAATTGAAGATTAGCAATTTTGGTAATTTTTTCAGTTGTTTAGATGAATCATTAAGAGGCAGTACTCCATTCAAATACTGTTTTAGTAGCAAAGAAACTTTAAACACACTTTTTGGGGAAAAATAAATATTGACACAAACATGGGGCATTTAGGATGAAAACTGTTAAGTAATGCCCCTTTCAGGCATATGCCCTGCCAAATACAAGACTCGCTGTCCTGGTATTCAGTGTGAAATCTTTTAAAGGGGACTCTTATTGGCTCACAAAGATGAGGTCATGCAAACTGGGTGGTGGCTTGTGTGCTTGGTGAAGGGTGGAGCCCCAGACAGCCCTGTACAACCAATCAGCTCCTTTTTGGCACAACCCGGATTTAAAAATCCAGTCGCACCATTCAGCTATAAGTCAGGGCACTGACCTGGGTTGCAAGTCCCGGGATTAACCCTGCTCAATTGCAGTGTCGTGGAACTGGGATTGCCAACCTGGGTCTGATCCTTTCAGACATAAGCAGGACCTGAGTCAATTCGGTGTGCCTCAGCAAATTCCCGGGGTTTTGCTCATGCCTGAAAGAAATGGCTCCATTTTGATTCAAAATATTTTTACAGTATTACAATGATTTTTTAGTATCACTGCATCTCCTAGTTACACTGGTATACCACCAGTATCTGACATCACTTACCTGTCTGGTGAGGTCCAGTGGTGTCTTTCTCTTTCATGGTGTCCTTTTATGATAGGTTACTGTCAAATGTGCATGTGTGGTGACATCCACACATGCACCTAGTACTTCATCCCAGCAAGTAGTCAGCAAAGCTGGAAAGGCTTCACTCTATTGTCCTGATTCAGCATTGTACACAGCTGCTGTATGCATATATGCTAATGCCAGAGGCGGAACTACCGCCAGTGCAACCAGTGCGTTGCACTGGGGCCCGCCACTGTCCAGGGGCCCAAAGCATGTAATGAGTCAAACTGACTCATTACATGCCGCTGTGTGCTGCGGGCAACCGCTGCCCGCAGCACACAGCCGCCCGCAGGACACAGGAATCAGAGAGGAGCGCAGCGGTCACGGGCACAGGGACGGGGGTAAGGAGAAGGAGGGAGGTGGAAGTGGGAGCCGCAGCAGCGCTTTGTTACTGGTTGAGGCGCTGCTGCTGCTGCTGTCCCTCTTCTTCACTATAGGCTGTCTTCCGAGAACAGCCTATAGTGAAGCAGAGGGCCAGCAGCAGCAGCGCCTCCACCAATAACACAGCGCTGCAGCGGCTCCCTCCTCCACCTCCCTCCTCCTCCTTCTCTCCTGCCCGGGAATCGTGACCAGAAGCTGCACGAGGAGCATGAGCCAGCGGAGAGGGTAAGTATAATTCTTTCTTTCTTTCTTTCTTTCTTTCTTTCTTTCTTTCTTTCTTTCTTTCTTTCTTTCTTTCTTCAAAAAGGGGACTGTCTGCAGCAATGTGTAAAAAGGGGTAATCTGCCTGCCGCAATGTGTAAAAAGGGGTAATCTGCCTGCCGCAATGTGTAAAAAGGGGGAATCTGCCTGCCGTAATGTGTAAAAAGGGGGAATCTGCCTGCCGTAATGTGTAAAAAGGGGACACTGTCTGCCGCAATGTGTAAAAAGGGGGAATCTGCCTGCCATAATGTGTAATGAGGGGACACTGTCTGCCGCAATGTGTAAAAAGGGGGAATCTGCCTGACGCGATGTGTAATAAGGGGACACTGTCTGCCGCGATGTGTAAAAAGGGGGACGCTGTCTGCCGCAATGTGTAAAAAGGGGGATGCTGTCTGCCGTAATGTGTAATAAGGGGACGCTGTCTACCGCAATGTGTAAAAAGGGGGATGCTGTCTGTTGTAATGTGTAACAAGGGCACGCTGTCTGCCGTTATGTGTAAAAAGGGCACGCTGTCTGCCATTATGTGTAAAAATTGCACGCTGTCTGCCGCTATGTGTAAAAAGGGCACGCTGTTTGCCGTTATGTGTAAAAAGGGGGACGCTGTCTGCCGTAATGTGTAAAAAGGGGACGCTGTCTGCCGTAATGTGTAAAAAGGGGACGCTGTCTGCTGTAATGTGTAAAAAGAGGAATCTGTCCGCCGTAAGGTGTAAAAGGGTCTCTACCTGGTGTAGTGGTGCTACTGTGCGGCGTAATTTGAATAATGGAGACTACTGTGCACCGTTTTATGAATTGGTATTATTTTGTGGCCACACCCCTTCCCCACGAAGCCACGCCACTATGTATTTTTGCGCGCACCTACGGCGCGCACTGCCCCTGGTTTACATGCAGGGGTGGGGCTCCGATGCCATTTCTTGCACACAGTGCTAAAATGTCAAGTTACGGCACTGTTGCTAGGTATCCATTTCTCTGGCCCTGAGCAGGTCCCCCTCACCAGATCCTCTCCAGGGGTGAGGGGGTGGACTTGGATGGGATGGGGGGCCCAAAGCATTTTGTCGCACCCGGGCCCACCGCTCGCTATTTCCGCCACTGGCTAATGCTGTAGCATTTGATCATCTGCAAAACCATTGGCCATCTGAGTAACCCCCTATTTACAATGGCCAGCTCAGATCCATAACCAAGGCCAGCACATCTGCTCGGAAAATGCAAACACTGGCCTCAGCACTCCCAGGAAACAGGGGTGAAGATACTTTGTTTTCAGGAACGATGCCCGGCACCACCCCCTGCCCGCTTCTAAAGAACTGGCTGCAGCTTAGGGGCACTGTGTGGAAGGATACAGGACCCGTTTTACACATGCGCAGTCCTCCTGCCATCACAGTAGTTCACACACCATTGTGTTTGTGTACGACTCTGAATCAGGCCCTATACACCAACTATAGATGATAATGATTTCTACATTAAGTTAAGCTTTCTGCTATTTAGGTATGGACATCAATGTTCAATGGTTTGACACTATCAATGTAGTTTTTGTGATGGTAGTGGTTTCACCATTTCGATAGTGGCTTTCCGATGGCAGCCACCATCATATGGTGTGGAAGTCATGGCCAGACAATGTCAAAATACAGCTGAATTCAGTCATTTAACATCAAGAATAGCCACAGGTCGCAAATGCATCTGCAAACTTTTTTTTGTGTATATGCACAAACTATTGTAATTTTATTTTTCATCTAAGTTTTTGATGCAATGATTAGTTACCATCACATCGATACTTTAGATCATAGGTCTTCAACCTGTGGCCCTCCAGCTGCTGCGGAACTACACATCCCAGCATGCCCTGCCTCAGTTTTACCATGCCTTAATAGCAAAACTGTGGCAGGGCATGGTGGGATGTGTAGTTCCGCAGCAGCTGGAGGGCCACAGGTTGAAGACCCATGCTTTAGATAGAAGTCCAGCCACCATTCAACTGCAAGCTTCCGATGTCCATCACTACTGTTATTTGTTACATATCAGAGGCATGTATTGTAGCTGAGCACACTAATTTCCTGCAGTACTTGGTTTACCTCACTTTCTGTATCTGTTTCATAGTTGGCTTCTCACATATTGGGTTGAAGTCATAATCCTTTTAAGCGTCATAAAACTAATGCTAAAGGGGCTATATGACGCGCCAAATCCTGTATGTCTTCTAGCTCTCCACAGCTAGTCTGTATGCAATCTGAGTACAGTTCTATGAAACCACATACATATAGGGAACATATATTTCTATGATCAGGTTCCAGGTATAATGTAGTCACAAATATATTTACTACATAAACTCTCAAAATAGAGAAAGTAAATAAGTAATGGACCCACATGTATTTCTATACATCAAAGATCACTAGCCTATTGCGTACTAAGGACTTGCCTTCAGACTGTACATTGATAATGCTGAATATACTCATCACTCAAGCTCTTCAAAAAAGAATGAAAACTTTTGAGCCCTCGTCTGCAATTACTACTGGTTAGGAGCAGGGGAAGAAGCCACTAATGAATAAATTGCAGTGCCAGGTAAAGTCATAATGAAATTTTTCCTGCAATACAGGAAAAAATAATCTGAAATGCAAGGGAGGAAGGAGGGGGAGCACCATCTCCTTCATCCTGACTTCTTCAGACCTGGTGGTACTTTCAATATGGCCACCAGACAACAACTCCAAACCTCATACTGCCTAAAATTTGGGTTCAGACAAACAGGATTCATTGCGCCTCACTTTAGAGGCATGGCCATGCAGGACTATGATCATGATTCCCTCAGCATCTCTCTATATTGTTTATACGCCTTGTGACTGTGTAAAGCATCCATTCACCACTGCGTGTCAGAGCAGCAGGTGAGAGAGTGACCTCCCACCAGAGTACACTGTGGCCTGCTGATGGGACAGAACAGTGCCCAAAACGCAGGATTATCCTTACAAAATTGTGATTGTTGGGAGTGATGCAACCCTGCAGAAAAATAATAAAAGTCAGTGATGTACTGTATGCAGCTGGGGAGAGCCATTATTCTCCCATCATGGGCATGTGCAGCACAATTCATTAGTCTGTGTATCCAGGGAAATCTAGAGAGGGACGCTGTGTACCAAGGGGCATGTCTAGTGCTATTGTCATGCCATTATACCCCCCTCCCACATATAGACACACAGCCATCTCATTATGTCCATCCAATATGCCCCATATGCTCATATACCACCAACACGGTCACCTCACTTACCTATGACCATATTATGCCACACAGTAGTGCCCCCAATTCATATCATACCAAACAGAACTTGATCGTGTATTATAAATTGGAGGAACAGGGGGTGCTGCTACTCTGCTATATCTTGATAGTCATTAAGGGATTCAGGGTCTGATTTAGAAGTTGGCACAATTGCACATTTTGCCATAGTGCGACTTCAACTTTATGTTAATGTCGCAGCCAATGGGTTTCAATGATGCCTTATAGGTCACACATATGCCCGCACTATCAGACAACCAAAGAAGCAGCATGGAAGTGCAGAATGTTTGTCAGAACACGGCTGCTGATGCCAGTGCAACTGCCTCTTGGATGCAGTCACTGGCCATGGCACACCTGCAACACCCAACACAATGACCTCTCTCAGCGTCCAAATTGGTTCATGGAGACCCATGTGCAGTGGACATGTACAGACTTAAAACATTGGTCACTTGTATACAACACTGACATTGCTTCCACCTCTGAATCAGGCACTCAATCACTAACATGGGCAATTTCTCAAAATGTCTTGGCACACCCTGGACCCTTATGTGCACGCATCTATGGCCCCCTTACTGGTTACTGTCTGATGTTCACATGCGGTTACTATGCAAAGAAACTGAAAAACTAAAAAAGCATACTAAGGGTTTATTTTCTGAAAATACAAAGTCTTCTGAAATAAGGAATGTATATTGTGTGTGGCTATTGACTCAGCACTGGGATGAGAGAACCATGAGTGGGGAAGTTAGTATGACTTTTAGAGCTCCAGTAACCTACCTTCTTACTCATTCATTGGTGACAATTCCAGGTGTTGTAATTCCAGGTGATTCTAGAATAGTAAATATAGCTGCCCTATATAAAAAAGTAGCAGGGGAAAATATGAAGTGGGGCTATTAAATAACGAGACTGATGCTATAATTTACATTTAATTATATTAAGTACATTTTAACTCAATTCCACTTCTATGTACCTTCTGCATCCACATACCGCTGCATTGTTATTTCCCATTGGTCAAAGCAGCGCTGTAGCTCATTATCTGTCAGCTGTCTCAACAGCTCCATCATTTTCTTCTTTACCTCAGAAATCTGATGCAAAACGGGTTCCTTTGGGCACAGATTTGATGTTAGGTCTGATAAGTATGGAGGTGTTCTAGCACTGAAATCTGTTTCTCAGCCAAAGACTGTTCAACAGAGTAAGCTGTGTGAGCTGGTGCATTGTCCTGATAAAGGATGAAACTATTTTTCCACAACTGGCCTCTTTCTTCTGATTCTTTTCCGCAAAGTTTCTAGAACATTCTTGTAGTAATGTTGATTCACTGTTGCACCTTCTGGTACCCAGTCTTCCAAAGTAACAACCTGAGATCAAAGAAAGCAATTAAAATGGCTTGAATTTGGATTTGCTTTGATGTACTTTCTTCATTCTTGGTGATGATGGTGTTTCCAGTGGATGGACTGGTGTTTTGTCTCAGGATTGTACTGGAAGATCCATGTTTCATCACAGGTAATAACTTTATCTAAAAAATGCGAATCTGCTTGAGTTTGTTCCAAAATCTCTGTACAAATTCACTGTCAAGTTTCTTTCTGCTTGGCGGTGAGATGCCTTGGAACCATCTTAGCACAAACTTTTGTCATGTAAAGATCATGATGCTAAACTTGCCTAACAGTTTCTTTGTCCATGTGAACCATTTCTGCAATCATGTGGATTCTAAGTCAATTCGAATAATTTATACATTTTTTCCACGTTTTCATTTGTTTTTGCTGAGCAAGACCTTTCAGGGATGTTAATCATCTTTGAATTCTTCACGATCGTCACTAAATCTTTTGTACCACTCAAACACACATGCACGTGACACATATGTAAGCCTCTGTTAGCATAGGGAAAAGGTCAGGGGGCAATTTGTTCAATTTAACAAAAAAAATTTAGGTTAATGTCTTAATGACATGTTGCTCTATTTTTGAACTAAGCATTTTTATGATGTACAGGAAAAACACAACTTCATCAAATGCTGTGTGATAGCAAACTATCTGTGTGAGAGGGGTGAACATTTCATATCCGTTTTGGGATAGTCCAAGGTCAGTGTTCCTCACGCCCACTCCATTTTAACTCACGCAGTGTGGTTTATTTTTTACAAGTACAGTTCTGTTTAATAGCCATACTTGAGTGAGTGGCGATAATCATATGCCTGTGATTCTCACTTCAATCAGAGGGGAATCGATTGAATTGCTTTAAAAACCTTTGACAATTAACAATTCAAACTAATAATAAAATACAAAACAATAGATAGAATTTATTTAAAAAAAAAAGAAAAATAATATTCTCTTGTGAAAAAAAAGCTTTTATTAATTGATAAAGCATTTTCTTCATTCTTTATCATCTGCTATTACCATTACAATTATGAGCTTTCCCATACTTTTCATTGCCTGATATACCCAGCTAATAGATTTGCTCCGGTGGTGAGCCATTTTTAAATAAGCAGAAGTCTCATTTTCATAAGTGATAGGGCTTTCCTCAGTGTGATAAATGGCACAATAATTTGAAATACCTTGGATTTCACTCAAAGGTAGTGGAATTGCCAACACTATGGATAAAGGTTTTATTTTTTTCCTTTAAATGATTGCTGTTTTAAAATTATGGCCAGAGATGCTGGAAACTTGTTCTTGACTGCATCTTGTAGGCAAATACATAAATCAGTTGTGGGCCCAGGTGCAAAATGTGCTTTATGCACACCTCCCTCCTTCATGCAATGAGTGCCTATGGCTGTGCCCTCTCCATAGCAGTTTTCCCCATAAGCAACCCTTGTATGTCCCAAGTACCCCAAATGCCTCCCATGTCGCCCTGGCATGTCCCCTCCACAGTAGATTATTCCCCACATGCCAACCTGTGTGCCTCAAATGTCCCCATCCTCTCCATCACATGGCCCTCCAGCAGAGTGTTCCCCACATGCCTCTACCGTGTTCCCCATATGCCTCCAGCTTCTTCCTGACATGCCTCCAGCAGCATGTTTCCCTTTTGACAGCCCTTGTGTGCTCCAGATATCTGCAGCACCTCCCTTA
The DNA here is from genome assembly GCF_028390025.1 of Pseudophryne corroboree. Lineage (NCBI taxonomy): Eukaryota > Metazoa > Chordata > Amphibia > Anura > Myobatrachidae > Pseudophryne > Pseudophryne corroboree. Next base: position 517,096,004 of record NC_086449.1, read on the forward strand.
GATGCTTCCACCACAGCAGCTCCTGAGCCCCAAACGCCACCAGCATCTCTGCAACTTGCCTCCTGTGTGCCCCACATGCCCCCTGTCCTCCCTGCTATAACCCCCCCCCCCCAATCCCCGTCCCTCCCAGCATCATGTTCTCCATATTCCTGTCATTTTTCCTTAAGGAAAGCAAAAGTAATGAATAGAAACAGTAATGGTGGTTTCAGTTATACAACTGTCTTCTTATTTGAAATTCCAATGACTTTCTCTCTTTTTGTTTCTCATACAGTATGTATTCACTTGTATGGGGTGTCTGATTGTCTTTTGGATAAACTACAGTTTACAGTATATGTATTTTGTATTTTTGAGGGAAAAATAAAGTATGGAAACTGCATGTAAAGTGTATATTACAGTGTATATTACTGGAACGTATGGTACTGTAGTTTTTAGGGTTTTTTTTTCTTCAGAAAGTTGGTTTCAAGTAATGGTGTTGCTTTTAAGAGTGAGATATATGCAGCTTTTTTGTGCTTTATTGAGTGAGACATACTGTACTTTTTTACTATATAGCTTTTTGCACCTTAGTCTCTTGCAATGTGGAGCAAGCAGCCTGAGCATCCGAGAACTGTGTTGCAGGACACGGGGTATGGAACTGTGTGTAACATGAACGGCGTCAGCTGCACTGCGATACCTATGTGGTGGAGCCCCTGTGTGGCAACTGTGCTCACACCACCCCTATCTAGCTCCTCCTCCTTTGTTATGACCCGCAGGAGGAGCATCGCAGGGGGACGCCCAGCACAGGGCTAGTCTGCCCCGTATGTCAGGCCCTCCCCCCCCCACACGGGTGCAAAAGCATCACACGGTGGCGATGCTTTCGCAACTGCCAAGTAGCTCCCTATATGCACAGCCCTCTCCTCTCTCTCCAGACGGTATCGCAGTCTGTGAGTGAGTGGCAATGCTAGTAGACTCTAGCCCTGTGCTAGATTCTACTGCGCATGTGCAGGATTCCAAGAATATGGCGTGGCAGCCATTTTCCTGTAGATTCCTCTACTGCACATGCGCAAAACGCTAGGAAAATGGCCACTATGGCATTCTCCCAGTGATTTTTCAGGACTGCCACAGCGGAGCTGGTCTCCAGAGAGGTAAGTATAGAGGTAATGGGTGCAGGGTGTGCAGTGTGGGCCTGCGAGGGCTGAGGGGTCCATGTGCATCACACACTGCACCCATTATAGATACTTCACTGGCCCGTAGTGAACAGATGGAATGCTATGAGTCACACAGACTCATTATTACTACTACTAATGTCGCTGGCTGCTGGCCCTTTCATTACCTTGAACCCTGGTGTCCACAGCAGTTACAGTACATGGATCCCTGCCCAGAGTCTTAAAACAATGATATAAACCTAGATTAAGGGCTAGTAGTCAGTATTTCAGCTGTGAGCCCTGGGTTCTTTGGCATGTATTCATTTCTGCAGAGATAGCACTTTAGGTATTTTTTTTACACATGATACAAATACTTGTAATAGTGTCCAGATCACAGATACACTAAATCAAATGTGTAGTGACTTAGAAAAACAAAAAAATGGAACAGACTAATGTCAAAATGTTCAAGAATGCATACTGGACACCAGGGGCGTAAGCAGTGCTTAAAGTGGTCCTAGAGAGGTGGTGGAACTCACCTCTCCCCCCGCGCACGTTTGTGAAATAAAGGAATCACCGCAAAAAGGGGTATGGCCTCAAAAAGAAAGGGTGTGGTCACCCAATAGTATCTCCAATTCAAAATTACGCCTGCACAGTAGCACAATCTTATTCACATTACTCCACATAGTAGTGTCCCTTATTCATGTTATGACACATATTAGTGCCCCTTATACACAAAGCCCACAGTAGTAGCACCCCAAATACACATAATGCCCACAGCAGTAGTGCCCCTTATATCCCCAGGAATGATGCCCCTTATTAAGAGCCCCCTATGCAATGCTCTCATTAGTATTGCCCCCAGTAGTATTGCCCCCATAGTTATGCCCCCTGTAGTTATGTCCCCAGTAGATATGCCCCCTGTAGATATGCCCCCTCTAGTTATGCCCCCAGTTGGTGTGACCCAGTAGTTATGCCCCACTTGGTTTACCCCCAGTAGTTATGCCCCCAGTTGGTTTGCCCCCAGTAGTTATGCCACCAGTTGGTTTGCCCCCAGTAGTTATGCCCCCAGTTGGTGTGCCCCCAGTAGTTATGCCCCCAGTTGGTGTGCCCCCAGTAGTTATGCCCCCAGTTGATGTGCCCCCAGTAGTTATGCCCCCAGTTGGTGTGCCCCCAGTTTGTTTGCAGCCCAGTAGATATGCCCCCAGTTCTCCTCTCTAGTAGCATCGCTTAGTTCTTACACACACACAAAAAAAAAAGAACAATACTCACAAGCCCCGCTCCTGCTTCTGGACTGCAGCATCCATCTGGCGCCCGCTCCTCGCAGCTAAGGGGGAGACGTCATGACGTCTCTCCCATAGCGCCTGCCCAGCCGCACACTGCCTGACCCGGAAGCCGGAGCTCAGGAGTAAGCTCTGGCTTCCGCTTAGGGGAAAGAGCCGGCGCCCACTGGTAACACAGTCTCAGCGGGTGCCCGGCATTTCCCTAGGTTAAGTGAGCCGGTGGAGGCAGAACTGCATTCCATCTCCAAATGGAACTGGCAGAATGCAGTTTCCGCCCCGTTCATGCTCACTTTAACCTCTGGGTGTAAGTCTATCCCAGTCGCTCAGTTGGAGTTTGGTTCCCCCCCTTCCTCCCCTAAATAAAAACATGACTTACAGAGTTATATAGCTATCCCTCTTAGTTGATCTACAGGGAGTGAAGCCTGCAGTGACTTGACAGGGCTCCAGCTACGCAATATGATAACGGCCAGTGGGTCAGGGTCAGACTCATGAGATTCATGTAGAATCAGTGTTCCGTCTCACAGTCCAGCAGCACTGTTCCTTGCTCCAATGCAGGCTGAGCAGTACCATGTGGGAGACGTCCAGTCCCCAATTGCAGGTGTTAGCATAGCTCCTGGATCAGAGTAGATTAACTCTGCAGCAGCAGCAGAGCTCCATTGGAAGAGCAGCAGTCGCACTTGAATCCTGCTGTGAGCCACACAGGTGCTACTGTACAATCAGGTGCTTGGAGCCCGGATGCAGGCCTCTCCATTGCCTCTGGAAGTTACGCCCCTGCTGGTCACACAAAGAGAGTCAAATGTAGAAGGGGTTCAAAGTACAAAATCTAGCTATTTGCTGTTGATATATTCTAAACGGTATGTGATCTATAGATCTACAGTTTCTAGTTAGACAGTCAATAGGTCGACACCAAAGAGTGAACATGCATTAGGTCAACAGTGCTTATGGTCAACAGGTACAGAAGGTCAACAGGTTCAAAAGGTCTTTATACCAATGGTCGACACACATAAGGTCAATATGAGGTTTTTTTTCATTTACATTTTTTTTTTACTTTTTCCCATTTTACCATCCATGTGGATTACAATTGGGAATAGTAATCTGTGCTGAGCGCAGCGGTAGCAGATTGAGGCACCTTGGTGGTCATTCCGAGTAGTTCGCTCTCTAGCAGTTTTTAGCAGCCGTGCAAACGCTAAACCGCCTCCCACTGGGAGTGTATTTTAGCTTAGCAGAAGTGCGAACGAAAGGATCGCACAGCGGCTACAAAATTATTTTGTGCAGTTTCAGAGTAGCTCCAGACCTACTCAGCGCTTGCGATCACTTCAGACTCTTCAGTACCTGTTTTGACGTCACGAACACGCCCTGCGTTTGCCCAGCCACGCCTGCGTTTTTCCGAAAACTCCCTGAAAACGGTCAGTTGACACCCAGAAACGCCCTCTTCCTGTCAATCACTCTGCGGCCAGCAGTGCGACTGAAAAGCTTCGCTAGACCTTGTGTGAAATGACATCGCTCATTATAATAGTACGACGCACGTGTGCATTGCGCCGCATACGCATGCGCAGAAGTGCCTTTTTTTGCCTGATCGCTGCACAGTGAACAAAAGCAGCTAGCGAACAACTCGGAATGACCCCCCTTGCCCAACGCGGTGCACTATTTGGGGGTCCAAGTGCTTAGATAGCAAAAACGACACAAAAACATTCTAAAATGTTGTGTCAACTTTTTTCTGTATCTACCATTTTCCATGTCGACCTTTTCATGTGTTGACCTTTTGTACCTGTCGACCTTTTCCAGTGTCGACCTTTCATAGGTCAACCTAATGACTATGTTGATCTTTTGTCCATGACGACCTTTTCACTGTCGATATATAGTGTCGACCTATTGATTGTAGACCTTCTTACTGTATATCTATTGAACCGTAACCATTCTTAACTCTTTCCTTTACCCAAACTTCCCCCAAGAAACATGGCCTTTTGGCAGAATAAAATAAATATTGTAAATCTAAGGGGGCCTACACACAATATTTCTACCTATATGGACGATATAGTCCATATCGGTAGAAAACACTGTGTGTATTCACCTTGCGCTGGTGATGCGCGGTCCCGCGGGATCAGCATAGCAAAGAAATATAGTGGGTGCAGGCAGGGCCGATACTGACTATGGGGTCTATTCAATGCATGTCAGATCCTCTCCGACGGAGTGGATCCGACAATGCAGTGTTCATTGTTATTCAAACTCAGTATGTGTTCAAATTCAGTATTTACGAGCAAATCCGACAGGTTTTGCCCATTTCCGACAATGCTGATCCGACTTTTTTTAAGGTTGGATTGACATTGTTGAAATGGGACTAAAACCTGTCGGATTTGGCTGCAAATCCGACAAAACAAGTGGATCCACGGGTAATCCAGACAAGTCGAAAAAACGTCAGGACCACTGAATAGGTCGGATCATGATTCAACCTAAAAAAGTCAGAAACTGCCGTCTTTCCTACGGCAGTTCCGATTTCAATTGAATAGACCCCTATATCGGAGGTTCATGCCTCTGGGCGTCAATATACAGATGGATCCTCCGTTATCCAGACTCCATCTGTGATTAGGCACGCCCGCCTGAGTGCGCCTAGTCACTGTGAGCGTCTCCGTCTGGACTGGTGCCCGCGCGCCATGAATGAAGAGCGCCACTTGAATGAAGAGCGTCTCCGTCTGGGCAGGCGCACATGCACTCCCGGCGTGATGGATCACCTAGTAACGGCAGGGTGAAATGACGGAGGCTCCATCTGTAGTCAGTATCGGCCATTGCGCGGTGCAGCACCATGTGTACGTGGCTTAAGACAGTCACCCTCCATTTTTTCCAAATAATAAAAATCTTGTAAATCTTAACTTCAATTTTCAATGGTGCCCCCTTTCAATCTGCTACTTGGGAATCACACTTATAGAATTTGCTGCACTATATAAGAAACTGTTAATAAATAAATAAATAAATATTTCAGATTACAGCCAAATCTTTTTTGCTAACTACCCCTTTCTGCTATCAAACAACACTTGAACTGGTCCTCTTTATATATCATGTTATGTAGAACTAGCACTGTAAAAATGAATGTGTTGCCTCAGTTGCTGTGTCTGTTTCAGACACTCTCAATTCCAACTTCTTTTCTGCAATCGATATGGGGCATATGCATCAAAACTTGGAGAGTGATACAGTGGAGAGAGATAAAGTACAAACCAATCAGCTCCTGTGTTTGAAAAATGACAGGAGCTGATTGGTTGGTAGCTTATCTCTCTCCACGTTATCATTCTCTAAGCATTGATGCATATGCCCCTATGTGTCATTGGATGGGATGCATCAAAGCTTATTTTGCTGTCAGACCTCCTAAAAGGACGTTCTCTGAGGTCTGACCACGTTTCACATATGCACCAAGCTCCGGAATGCATTACACTGGTCTATGGGCTTCGTACTTTGCACTGAGAGGGATCCAATCTCAGTTTCCCAGGTGGCGCGTGGGTCACTAACCTGGAAGGGCCCACACTGCTTAAAACTTCATGCATACGGCGTTAATAAACATTGATATGCATGTGGTCATTAGCAGGATGCATCAAATTCAAAATACGATGCTTCATGTATCCTGCCTCTACTTGGAGTAGCAATCATCCTACAAACAAAAGAACACGTCTAGCCAGATACTCGGCCAACCTACCAAAAGTTGAAAATTACTATTTTGCCACTCAACTCAGCCATATTTTATTCTTAGAATGCAGTTCAGTGTTCCAAAAAGTGAGCTGACATAGAGGATTTATTTGCCAATGTCAAGGCAACAGGGAGTGTGAGTCTAACCATGGCTTCCCAGGACTCACAGACCAGAGTTAGGCTATTGCCTCTGCCCCATCCACCTTTAATTTGGGATAAGGATAAAATACTTCATCTAGCACTGTACCATTCACCACTGCCACTACACTGGAACTAATCACTCTTCGCCTTGAGTAACAAGTCACTGTATACACAAACTTGGATAGAGGGTAAATTTGCTACAAATTCTTTCATAGATGTATGGGTAAGTTATAGCCCTCAATATGCTCTCTGGTTTACTACATTCTGCTGAAAAGCTTCATCTAATGCACATATAATCCTCTAAACATCGATCCTCAACATAGGGGGTTATTCATACCTGATCTCTGTTGTGCGAATTCGCAAGCCGGCTGATTACTGATCGACAACAGATCGTAGTACTCATGCACAAGGCAAAACAGCAACAAAATATCCAGCAACTGTTTTGATCGCTAGCCGTACGCAAGGTGATTGACAGGAAGCAGGCATTTGCGGGTGGTAACTGGCCATTTTCTGGAAGTTCCAGGAAAAATGCAGGCGTGACAAAGCGTTTTCAGGGAGGGTGTTCGGCGTCAGCTCCGGCCCCGATCAGCCTGATTCTATTGCACTGTACGAGTTAGTCCTGGGCTACTACTACTACAGACTGCACAGACTCGAAAAATAATTCGATGGTGATTGAGTTGCAAACGGATTTGCAGCTGACCGGCGATCACTGAGATTTTCGCAAGCCTTACGCAGACTTGCATGGGGCGGGTTTTCACTCTGTCTGGGTGGCAGCTATCTGATCACAGACCTCTGCAAATTCGCAGAGGAGCGATCAGGTCTGAATAGTCCCCTCAATTCTAAAAGATGTATACATTATAATCCTGAAGAAGGTGGAGCTATATCCTATTATAAAACACCATCATCTCATCAACCTCCTTGTTGACAGATCCGTTTGAACAAGCATGGGAACAAAACTTTGGAATCTCATTAAATGAGGAAGGATGGCAGCTGATCTGTCAGCTTACAGTTTGGTCATTATACAACACAGTGGCAAATGAAAATGCCAGCAAGCTATACACCAGATGGTACATGGTTGGCACTCCAAGAATGTGGTAATAGCCAGGATACGGCATGCTGTGACCATGGAGTATATAACCAGTCAAACAGTTCCATAACGTGTGGGGCCCTTGGTGTATTCTCAATGGCAGAAGCCCCTTTACATTCAGATTCAACTATGACCTTCAACTCTTACCTCACTGTTTGTTTCCTACTCAGTACTGACTGTCCAATTGGTTAACTTTAACAACTACTAAAAGTTAGAATCCCCTTAATACCTCATTCACTTCGCATATCCTTTCATCCTTTCACCGAGGGGCTAATCTGCCATCAGCCATCTTGATATTTTAATTTTACCCCAACCTCCCCGCCCATTGAAACCTGGAGTAGACCTAGCACTTATCAATGTAGGGTTGAAGGATGGAGGAAACATTACTTTTTGTATCCGCTACCAGGTGAATTAGCCCCCATTGAACATGATATAGTGGAGACCTGCCCAGCACATTTAATTCTTGTGTTGGTAGTAGGTTTAGGGGTGCTATTTATTTATTTATTTTAAACAGTGGTGTGCCAGAGATTTTAACACTCATTTTAATGGGCTGCTAAAGGAACCTGTATATGGACCCAAGAGACCTCCTTTATAAACGTATGGGGGTATCACTTTTATACAGCAAACAGAATTAAAGGTGCTGCCCCATATTGTGTACTCTAAAGGACTGCACCCACCCACACCATCTTTCTTCCCTCTTTGTGCTGCCGCTTAAAGAGCCACTAAGGAACAGCAGCAGGAGCCAGAGTGGGAAGCATCCGGGTACCAGTGGAAAGTTGATAAATAAAAGACCCCCCACTGACCTTTAGAGAGAGGGTGCTGGGGTAATAGAGCAGCATGAATGAACTGCGCTGTGCTGTGCATCCTGTCAGATCATCCGACAGCTGAGAGAGGTGAGCCGGAGGGAGGCAGCAGAGTGGGTGGCACTGGGTAGACGCTAGAATCAAGTTGGAGAAAGGACATCTGATGTCAGAGGGAGGAGCCATGACACCAGGGGGAGGAGCTAGGCCAGCAGGATAGTTCTTCTATTATCCACGCCAACAACTACTCCCTTTAGTAACCAGGTGGCAAGCAAAGCGAGCCTGTGAGGGTACATTTTGGGTACCCTGTTCTGGCATGGCTCCTTCCCCTGGTGATGTCAGAGGTCCTTTCTCCAAATTGGTTTTAGCCATAACCGGTGGCACTGTGTAAGGTAGCCAGGGGCTGATTGGCACTGTATTGAGCCGTCCAATGTGAAAGGAGGGAGGTGCGGCTTGCCTGACAAGTGGGCAGAGCAAAAGGCAGATCTGTCAATAGCTGAGACAGACCTGGGCCAGAGCAGGGAAGGAGGGGGGAGGATTTTTCCCTTATGTGACAGCCTGGAGGTCCAGCCATACACAGTAAGAGCACATGGGGAAGGCAGCGCTGCTGATGATGGTGGCGGCACATATACAGGTGGACGATCGAGAGTGGATGTTGATGGTGCACATGCAGGGCAAGTGCGCTGTGTGCTAAGCACAGTCCGCACCACTCTAGTTACAGCCCTGCTTTAAAAAATCTATGTAATTTGTTTTAGACTAAAAAAGGATTTCATAATACTTGCTGGATGTTTAGTATATCACAATAATTTTAAGAATTTCTTGTGCCATATGGAAAAGTGGAAAAATATGTGTTTGGAGATTTGTTGAATAAGCAATTGTATTTCATAGTTGGTGTGTAGAGTATTGCCATAATTCAGACCGCTTATTGAGATATTTGTTATAATGAAAAAAATGTTTTGAAAGTCTGGGTGAGGTGAGCAGAAACAAAACTTTATCAATTTGTTTACATTAATATTACATAAAATACATCTGCCAAAGCTATCACACTACATACAACTTTTAAATATGTATAATGGTAATGATATAGCATATGCAAAACTCTGTAATCAGAGTAACTCAGGGGGTAATTCCAAGTTGATCGCAGCAGGATTTTTTTTAGCAGTTGGGCAAAACCATGTGCACTGCAGGGGAGGCAGATAAAACATGTGCAGAGAGAGTTAGATTTGGGTGGGTTATTTTATTTCTGTGCAGGGTAAATACTGGCTGCTTTATTTTTACACTGCAAATTAGATTGCAGATTGAACACACCACACCCAAATCTAACTCTCTCTGCACATGTTATATCTGCCTCCCCTGCAGTGCACATGGTTTTGCTCAACTGCTAACATAATTCCTGCTGCGATCAACTTGGAATTACCCCCTCAGTGCAATGTAGAGAGAAGTGTAGCTTTCAGTATCAGGGGCAGTTTAGAGTAAAAGCCAAATAAACTCAGAGAATAAAGAGAGCTGTTCTACTTTTGGGGGTCATTCCGAGTTGTTCGCTCGTTATTTTTTTCTCGCAACGGAGCGATTAGTCGCTAATGCGCATGCGCAATGTCCGCAGTGCGACTGCGCCAAGTAAATTTGCTATGCAGTTAGGTATTTTACTCACGGCATTACGAGTTTTTTTCTTCGTTCTGGTGATCGTAATGTGATTGACAGGAAGTGGGTGTTTCTGGGCGGAAACTGGCCATTTTATGGGTGTGTGTGAAAAAACGCTACCGTTTCTGGGAAAAACGCGGGAGTGGCTGGAGAAACGGAGGAGTGTCTGGGCGAACGCTGGGTGTGTTTGTGACGTCAAACCAGGAACGAAACTGACTGAACTGATCGCAGATGCCGAGTAAGTCTGGAGCTACTCAGAAACTGCTAAGAAGTGTCTATTCGCAATTCTGCTAATCTTTCGTTCGCAATTTTACTATGCTAAGATTCACTCCCAGTAGGCGGCGGCTTAGCGTGTGCAATGCTGCTAAAAGCAGCTTGCGAGCGAACAACTCGGAATGACCCCCTTTATGCAGTCAGGTAAAATGACAAATTACTACTTTTTACAAGGATATGTGATTGTAACTATTGCTTTGTTAGTGACACATTTTCTTTCGATTGACTGTGCATGCACTGAGACACTCACTTTGTACATCTTTGGATACAACCAACGAATGCACTTTCAAAACATGCAGCAGCTCCATGCTGTGTGCAGCATCTCCATCAGAGTATGGAATCTAATTTAAGCTATTAAGCATCCGTTTTTGCAACCAGTTATGAAACACACCCGTGATATGACACTCCCATACCATACTCCTAAGGCATCTCTATGTGTCTGAATAGCCATCTACCAGTCACCGCCCAGGAATGCCCAATATATTTCCATAACTTTTATGGGTCAGCGTGTCTCGGTCAATCCTGCAACTCTGTGCATACACACTATGGGATTAGGGTTGCCATCTCTCCCGGATTTCCAGAATTCGCCAGGATTTGGTGGCAATCCTCCAGGAGGCTTTACCCCTCACCCGGATTCTGGGATTCTCCCGGAATAAGGGGACCTGGAAGTGGAGGCGGGTCTGGGAGCACGCTGGTGCGTTATCACCTTTCACTTCACCAGGCTTAATAAATCTGACCCAATTTCTCTTACTTCCCGATATGTTAGGAAGATGAAATTTAACATAGATATTCTGCAGGTGTGAAATAGGAAAACAACGTAATTAGAATTTAGAATATCATTTAGAATATCACCTTCCAATTTGTCACTTCACCAGGCTTAATAAATCAGCCCCTTAGTCAGAGCCGGCCATAGGCATAGGCAAACTAGGCAATTGTCTAGGTCATTTGATATGTCTAGGGGCATCAGCAGCTTCTGCTGATTAAAATGATATGCGGCATGCCTATATTCTGTATGTAGCATTTCATATGCAGATACAGCCACAGTCTCACACAGTATATTGGCATGCTGCATATCAGTTTAATCAGCAGAAGCTGCTTGTGCATCCTAGCCACATAGCAATGCAAATAAGATGCATTTTCATTAAAAAAAAAAGTGCCCGACGTTAGCATTGATGCAAGATTTGTGAGGACACATCTGTATCCAAGCAGAGGCAGAGGTCACAGTGTTAGTGGAAGTGTGAGTGCTGTGTGCATGTGAGTGGGTTGGTTGTGCAGTAGTGTTCAGAATATGTGTAAGGAGCATTATGTGTGTCATGTAAAAATGCTTTAATAATGTGCAACATATGTGTAAAGGGCCACTATGTGTGTCATTATGTGTATAAGGGCATTAATAATGTGCGGCATATGTGTAATAGGGTACTACTGTATGTGTGTCATTATGTGTATAGGGGCACTAATAATGTGCAGCAAATGTGTAGGGGGCACTATGTGTGTCATTATGTGTATGAGGGTATTAATAATGTGCGGCATATGTGTAAGGGACATTATGTGTAAAAGGGCATTAATAAAGGTTGTCATAATGTGTAAGGCGCATTATGTTTATAAGGACATTTGTCTCATATGTGTAAGGGGCATTACTGTGTGGAATGTGTGTAAATGCATTACTAATGTGTGGCATTATGTGTATAAGGTGCTCTACTATGTGGCGTTGCGTATAGAAAGGGCACTACTGTGTCGTCTAATGTGAATAAAGAGCAATAAGGTGTGGTGTAATGTGAATAAGGAGCAATTCAGTGTGATGTCATGTGAATAAGGGGCTCTACTGTGAGGAGTAACGTTTATAAGGTAAAGTGATACTACTGTGGGATGTAATATGAATTATGGACACTATCGCAAGATAAAATGTGAATAAAGTTGCAGCACTGTGTGGCGTAATTGGAATTGGGGTTACTATTGTGTGGCCATGCCTCTTCCCAGCAAGAAGATGCCCCTTTTTGGGCTGTGCGTCAAATGTGCGAACTGTTCCTATTTAAAATATAGGGGGTACAAGGACTGCTATGGGTGAGGAGTGATGGTGCTGGGAAAGAGGTGCAAGGTCAGAGGCAGAACCAGCGGTGGTGCTAGGGAGCACCAGCCAAAATCTTGCCTAGGGCATCATATTGGTTAGGGCCGGCTCTGCCCTTAGTGATGAGTGAGTGAGTGAGTGAGTGAGTGAGTGAGTGAGTGACTGAGGGCTTTCACATTTATATGTACAGTATAGATAATGGATATTGTACAATTCTGATGAAAGCATATAATGTAATTTATTGTTTTTGGTGTTACCGTAATGGAATGGAATGACAACAGAATTATGGGCAAATGTAGCTACAGAGATATTGGTGTAAATGTAATAACCTGTGATTTGCAGGCATCGGCAAGATCCCTGCAAGTCTGCCCAATGTTTTTAGAGTGCCAATTATTTAAAAGGAAAAAACCTGGTCACAGACTATTACATTACACCACTGTGTGTTATTTGCATTTTATAATACTTATTGTTTCTTTTTTATTTCTTTTTTACAGAGAGCTTTCTCATTTACCATGACCAGAAGGATATATGTATTGTTAGGAGTAAGGTTGTGACCTTTGGGAAATGTAATGTGACACAACGCAGCCAGCATTGGAAATGGACAGAAGATGGAAGGTTGTTTCATGTGAAATCTTCCACGTGTCTTAGTGTCTCACTCTCTTCTGCGTCACATTTTCGCCCAGCTATTTTGACAGACTGTGCTAAGGCTCGCCGCTGGACATGCTATGAAGATGAGGGGCTCCTCGAATTTGCAAATACTACTCTGTTCCTGAGAAAACAGGGAATGAGGGTTGTAGTTAAAATGGGAACAAAATATCCCAATACCTGGAAAAGAATTGAAGTGAATGAAAAGGGAGTTGCTGTTTATGAAAATATATGTTTAAAGAAAGGTGAGTTAAATGAGCTAGACTGAGATACTGTAGATACTAGTACTGTATATATATATATATATATATATATATATATATATATACTGTATGGTAGACAAGCTGCTCTGTTGTGGGTTTAAATAATAAGTAGTCACTGTACATTTATTAAAGACACAATGCAACAATAAATCGCATACCAGCCATAAGTCATATTCACGACCAGAACTTCTGAATATGTCTGTGCTGATACCCACTGTTATCCTCCGCATGAATATCTACACAGTGACTACTGTGTGGTTACTGAGGCCTGTGTGTGGACCCTTTATGTGTGGGGAGACTATGAGGGACCCTAGGTATCTTTGTACAGCTAAGAAATCACACTCAGGCTGTTACAGTATTTGATGCAAAATAAAATAATAATTTTGTTTATAACCGAATCACTAGTCACCACCTATTAGGAAATAAAAAAGTCTAACCAGACTCTAGTCAGCAGCAGTGACAGAACTTCCAAGTGGTGCAATATTATGCTGTGTGTCCCCTCCCTTCTAGGCCACAACCTGAGTTAATAATATGACACTTAGTAATGCACCGCACGTCTGCCATGAAATGCAGACAGCATCACAGTGTTTAATAATAATCTGTGCCCCCTTCAGTCAAATAATAATAATCATAATCTGTGCCTCCTTTAATAAAATAATAATGGGCTGCTGGTAGAGGGTACCATGGGACAGGCAGAGGGTGATAGGGAAAGGCAGAGGATGATGGGAAGAGGCAGAGGATGATAGGAAGAGGCAGAGGATGATGGGCAGAAGGTGAAACTGAGAGGCAGAGGCTGACATACACACTTGCCAGAGTGTTGGTGATGGGAGATTTTGGGGAGCCATGCTGGAGATGTTACTGATGACGCATGGGAGCATGCAGTGTATACACACTGGACGATTTTCACGATGTGTCATTCCGATCTGCCGGAATAGGCCACATCGTTAGCAATGTCATATAGTCATTACTGTGCAGTCGCCCCAGAGATAATTTACCAGTGGCTACCATCACTACCACGGGTGGTCTAGGCCACTTGGGAAATGGTGGTGGTGGGGGGGGGTTATCTTTCTGGGATACAGCTGATTATACTCATTCATATTGTTTCCACCAGATACAACATTAGGCGGTGTACACACTAGAACGATCTCACTACGATATATCATTTTTGGGCAAATGGGAACAACAAATCAGCCGGATAGTTCAGTGTGTCCCCACGAATGTGTGCTGCTATGGGTCGCATGCAACATTTTTTGGTTGGCCAACCAGAAGATATTGTGTACAATGCCATGCTACTGAATGCAGCATGACATTGTATATCATGCAAGTGTGTATGCATAGCACAATGCAGGTTCCAGTCGCACATTGGATCGTCTGGGAACACATCGCCCTGATGTGTACCCGGTCTTATCCAAAGCCCTGGCATTTGGCTGGTTGCATTGGACCATTCTTTCACAGGCAGAGCATTTCTTAATGGAATAAAAGTCTCTCCTCTCACGCCTCTCGTCTCTTCCCTACTCCCTCCAGTGCCTCCTCTCTCCTGCCCGACACCAGCATTTGCTGCCTCCCCTCCTTCCTCACAATTCTCCCGCACCAACCGCCACCTGCTTCCTACTGTCACTTACCCTACCAACTGACACTGCTCATGTGATGTCTTCCTAATTTCTTCAGCAGAAGCAGAGGCTGCTGGGAATTGTAGTCCGTGGTGTGTCTGTGTAACGGAATGCACATACACTGCAGCACAATGCTCAGTGTGGAACTAATCCTTCACATAGCAGGGCATTACACTGTTAATGTAGCTTCCATCCTCCTAGACAGACGTAGGAGCTGCGTCCTGGCCAAAGGCACCGCTTGCATACCCCCTCCCTATGGGCTGTTTCACACGAGGCGGTTTTGCCCTGATGGCAAAAAGCCGGACTAACTTTGTCCGGCTTTTTGTCATCCGGCAGAGTCTTTTACACACAGCGGCTTTGAGCCGTGTGTAATGCTGTGCGCATGCGCAGACACGGCTTGAATAAAAACCGTTGAGTGTGTGAAAGCTCTCATTCACACACACGGTTCACTGCTTGCAAGGACGGCACGGCCACTTTTCAGTGGATATTTCCGGCTGCAACCCAGCAGCCGTGCCGGGGCCGTGCCGTGTGAAAGCACCCTACACTTTACATTCTTAATTACAATACCGGCACGGGAAAATGCCATTCGGCTTTTTCCCGGACAGCAAATAGCCCTATGGCTTCCCTGTGCTTTACTGCCTTTAATCGCAGCTGCTGTCCCAGCAAGAGATCAAATGTAAATAACTCAGAAAGAAGGTACCTTACTGTGCTATATAGAAGAATAAGGAATGTTCACCATGCCTACTAGTAAATAGGGGGTGGTCTTCAGGTTGCCGACTGTCGGGATCCCGGCGCACAGTATACCGGCACCGGAATCCCGACAGCCGGCATACTGACAGTTTTTCTCCCTCGTGGGGGTCCACGACCCCCCTGGAGGGAGAATAAATAGCGTGGTGTGCGTAGCGTACCACCAAGCCCGCAGCGTGGCGAGTGCAGCGAGCCGGCAAGGGGCTCATTTGCGCTTGCCACGCAGTCGGTATGCCGGTGGTCGGGCTTCCGGCGCCCGTATGCTGGTCGCCGGGAGCCAGGCCGCCGGCATACCATACCACACCCGTAAATAGGCGTATACAAAACTCAGAACTTTGATGTTTTTCTTTTCATGCAGCAGCAAAAATGAATGTCAAAATTACTACAGTACATACTATAGGTCAAAGTTAATAAATGGGGATCACTTGTATGAATTAAAGAAAGGTACAAATAACAACATCACGTTTTCCCAAATGGATATTAAGAACAGGAGTTCTATATACTGGTGATAGAAGAAAGGACGTGCTTTGTTTATGATGCCCTGTCATATGACTGCTATGACAGGTAACTTACTATATAAATGTAAGCAAAATGAAAACATACCTATATATAATCAGCGGGTGTAGTACGGTATGCCGGCGCTCGGGCTCCCGGCGACCAGCATACCGGAGCCGGGAGCCTGACCGCCGGCATACCGTCAGCGTGGCGAGTGCAAAGGAGCCTCTTGTGGGCTCGCTGCGCTCGCCACGCTGCGGGCACGGTGGCAAGCTACGCGCGCCACACTATTTTATTCTCCCTCCAGGGAGAATAGCTGTCATGAGGGAGAATAGCTGTCGGTATGCCGGGTGTCGGGATTCCGGCGCCGGTATACTGTGCGCCGGGATCCCGACATTTGGCATACTGAAGAACACCCATAATCAGCATATCACAAGTTTAGTAGTGAAAATGATAATAACTTTATACAGATATTAGTTACAGAAAAGTCAATGGGCAAAGTATATGTGTAATATAAATTTAGCATTTTGATATCAGAATGTGCTCATTATACATTTTATTAATCTACCCAAGGGATCCAAAAGACACTTTCTCCACCTTTTGGATCATTCTTCTGTCGTCATCTAAATATGGCTTTAGCAGTCTCCATAGAAACCTATGTGGGATGTTGTAGATGTGAACATACACAATGTCAGCTGCACTGCCCCTTTCTTACATCCTAGGGAGACCTTATTTTTGTGGCTATCCCCTCCAAAGATAGTTTGTTTAATATTGCTAAATATGTATATATATATGTGTGTAAAAATATCCTGTGTATTATTACAAAATATGGCTGTGGTACCACAGCTCTTCTAAATTGCAAGAAGACCTGTAAGAAAGCACTTCACCTGCCACCTTGTGTTTTTATGGTTACTTCTAATATTGATATCATTTACAATCACTAATCAGAAAGGTTATTTTGCATGAAACAAGGGAGGTTGTTGTCTAAAATGAGTTATGATAGGTATCCCTACTACCAGGGGCGTAGCCAGAACTTTGTGGGTCCCATAGCAACATTTTGAAGGGGCCACCGTCCCAATGCTTCTGGAGATATACTTCTCTGCAGCAGTTGTTAATTGTACGCCCTATAATAGTGCCCTGAACCATAGTAGAGCATTATTTAATGTTATGCCCCATAGCAGTGCCCTAGTTTCTTTTATGAATCATAGTAGTGCTTAAGTTCAACCTATGTCACCTTTCAGAGCTGCCAGTACACATTATGCTGCACAGTTTCCTCAATTCACATTATGATGTATCACATTATGATATATAGTGCTCCCCATTCACATTGTGCCTCATTACAGTGCCCCGGTTCATATTGTATAACATTAAAAGGCCCTCCAGTTCATTTTTTACCACACTACAATGAGCAGGTCCAGGGGCATACCTAGATATATTGCAGGACCCAAAGAAAAAGTTTGAAAA
Source organism: Pseudophryne corroboree (assembly GCF_028390025.1). Classification (NCBI taxonomy): domain Eukaryota; kingdom Metazoa; phylum Chordata; class Amphibia; order Anura; family Myobatrachidae; genus Pseudophryne; species Pseudophryne corroboree. The sequence continues at coordinate 517,113,305 of NC_086449.1, forward strand.
AGTTTGAAAAAACCTCTACGTACCACCCAATGGCGAAAAATGTATATAACACATGTAACTGTAACAGGACAGGTGGGCCCCTCTCAGCTCTGGGCCCCACAGCAGCTGCACTGCCTGCACCTATGGTAGCAACGCCCTTGCCTACTGCAATTACCATTGTTACCCTCCATTTCTGAGCGGTGCATTATCATAAGAAATTTTGGGGTAATTCAGACCTGATCGCTAGGCTGCCTTTCCTCACAGCCTGCAATCAGGTCTGAACTACGCATGCATATGCACCGCAATGCTCAGGCGCATCGCACGGGTACAAAGCAGATCGCCGCTCAGCAATGGGTTTGTGCGAGGGATCCGTTCGCACGAGTGATTGCAAGGAGATTAACAGGAAGAAGGCATTTTTGGGTGGCAACTGCCCATTTTCTGGGAGTGGTTGGAAAAACGCAGTAGTGTCCATGCATTTGCAGGGTGGGATCATGATGTCAATTCCGGTCCCGGACAGTCTGAAGTGTTCGCAGTGGCTGAGTAAGTCCTGGGCTGCGCAGAGACTGCACAAAATCAATTTGTGCAGCTCCGCTACACATGCGTTCTCACACTTGCACAGTGAAAAAATACACTCCCTCTGTAGGCGGCAACTATCTGATTGCAGCAGTGCAAAGATCGCTGCCTAGCGATCAGGTCTGAATTAGCCCCATTGATCTCTATCCAATATAATAAAAGGCTAACACTACTTCTCATCTCTATGGGGGGAATTCAAGTGTTTTGTGTGCCGGCAGCCACTAGATGGAACAATTCAAGTGTTGCTCTGTTCAGGTGCGCACAGCCGCCGGCACTGACATTACTATTATGTTGTTCCGTCATTTTGATGGGCTGGTAACTAGTAATCTATAAACCATTAATTTGATTGTATTACCACCAAGTTAATGCTGTTGTTGCTGTGTATGAAGAGGTCAGTTTGTTAGCAACTTGCGTTCCATAGGCAGCTTTGGCACAGCGGTTGTTATACTGTAAGCTACATTACTGTAAGATCACCAATCATTAAATATGGAAAAACAAAACAGCCTTAAGCTTAGAACGTCAAATAAAAAAATGTGCTTAAAGTTATAATATTGGAATGTTAAATTATGTTACATTTTGTTAAACATGTAAGAAAATGATGATCCTTTCACATTAAACTGATATTTTGCATAACTAGATATATATCTTGTGTGATAAATATATACAGACCTTTCTTTTCATTACGGCTCGGAAGATTATCTTGAATGTCTGCCAGCAACTCTTCTAGCACATGGCACGTATCATTTCCCGAGGAAGGAAAGGCAGGTCCTTTTCAGCACACTTTTAGCGTTACAGACAGTACTCAGCTCTGATTTGCACTTGCCAAGGACATTTCTTCACAAGACAAGCAAGTGCTCAACTTAAAATGACTTCTAATTAAGTCAACTACTAAACTAATATAATATAAAATGCCATAGGACCAGTGTGCAAAACACACAGAGCTCAAAGATCATCTTTGTATTTAGGGGTCAGGAGACCACGAAAGACAAAATCCTGTTATAGCTAATCTAGCAAGGCCTCAAATGTATGAAAACTAAAAAGAAACACATTTCTTCATTTGCCGTTGTCAGACTAATAACTGGGAAGTGCGTGTCCTTCCCAGGCACTCATGGGTGGTGCTCAAATTGTGGTCACGTGACTTGCTTGCGTATCCTGATAGGTGCTTGCAATCTCTTTAATAAGGGAACATTAAAATTGTAATTGCCTTCTATATGCTTAAGTTGCTGTATCGGGATCCGTTCAATTTGCCGGCTGTCGGGATTCCGGCGGTCAGGATGCTGACACCGGAATCCTGGCAGCCGGCAATGCCGCCAGCTGGAATACCAGTGGCTATTTCCATATATAAGTGTCCACGACACCCATAGAGTGGGAATAAAACCTGTAGTGAGCGCAGTGAGCCACCTTGCTTGCAGCATGGCGAGTGCAGCTAGCCCCAGGGCCGGCAACAGAAATCTTGGGGCCCCATACAATGATATCTCTGGGGCCCCCTACACCCTCAACTCCCCCCCTCGATATGTACTACATATATAAATATATGTTTGTGTTGGAAATTAATTAAATTTTAAATAATTTGTGGGTGGCCCGAAGTGCATTCAGCCAGACCCGGACCTAAACAATTTGATGCCCTAGGCAAGATTTGTCTGGTGCCCGCTAGCACCGCCACTAGTTTCACCTCTGACGCAGCACCCCTCTCCCAACACAGCACCCATCACCCAGCACACTTTATCCTACACACAGCTCCCCCCCAGCACACTTTATCCTACACACAGCTCTCACCCCCAGCACACTTTATTCTACACACAGCTCCCCCCCAGCACACTTTATCCTACACACAGCTCCCCCCCAGCACACTTTATCCTACACACAGCTCTCACCCCCAGCACACTTTATTCTACACACAGCTCTCTCCCCCAGCACATTTTATCCTACACAAAGCTCTCACCCAGCACACTTTATCCTACACACAGCTCTCACCCCCAGCACACTTTATCCTACACACAGCTCTCCACCCCAGCACACTTTATCGCTGGCACTGTGCACATCTTCCCTCGCCCCCCCAACCCCACCACCACCACTACATGCAGCTCTTAACTACCTTTTTCTTTTGTTCCCCCATTGATAGTCACTGTCGGCGTGGGTGTTCTCAGGGCTCTCTTTATGTGGCAGGAAAGATGGACGTGAGGTGATGGCATCACGTCGTCTCATTCCCGCCGCCGCGGCCAGCACCAGCAGCAGGGGGACTTGCGGAGGCGGGCCAAAGGAGTTTGTGCAGCGCTGCTCGCCCGCCCCTTTTTTAATGTGGGAGACAGCAGGTGGGGACAACAGAACTGTGCAGAGTATAGTGGATGGGCAAAGTGGGCTGGAGGTGCGGAGGGTGAGAAAGCATAAGGAGAGGTGCTGAACCAGCTGGAACATCTCCTGTCCTGCTACGTCCCGCAGCCAGCCACAGTATACTGTAATGAGTCAATTTGACTTATTATCAGTACTGCTGACATTGCCACTTCATCGCACCGCACCTCCGCCACGTATCTCCACTGGATCCAGCAGGGTCCGGCAGCTGTGTTGCTGCCCTGCCCGCTGCATGGATCACACAGCATTCTTACGTGCTGCCTAAACATTTTGTGTGCCCCTGATGCTCGGGGCCCCCCTGATCCTCGGGGCCCTGTACGGGTGTCCCCTTTGACCCCCTCTGTCGCCGGGCCTGGCTAGCCCGCAAGGGGACTCATACCGCTTTCCTGCTGCCGGCATTCTGCTGGGCGGGATGCCGCTATTGTGATACTTACAGTTGGCATCCCACCTGGCGGGATTATGTATGTAATCCGCTGTATCCTAGTACACTTACCTTGCCTTTTTGTGTACAGTAGCCTTACCTCAATTCTCGACCTTAATTATACTGTATCAACCATAATAATTCCTTAGTTCCTGGATTTAGATCCATGCTACATACCCTGACCTCAGAGTCTGCTTTGACTCTGATATTCAATAACTTAACTTTGTACAGTACTCTAATATTTGTCCTGATTGCTAACTCTAATTAAGCATTAGAACTACCTTTTCCTGGTGTTTATACACCATGTAGCTGATTGTATAAGTGAGTACTATACTATAACTAGTACTCTTAAGGCCCATACACACTTGCCGATAAAATAAGCGGCGTCGCTCATTTTATCGGCAAGTGTTTATGCCGCCAGCGACGACCGATGCGCGGCACCTGTGGGTCGGCGACGATCGTCGCTGTCGGCAGTGCATGCGTGCAGGATCTGGACTGTCGTCCAGGACCTGCATGCAGGGCTGGCAGAGGCGTGACGTCACTGAGCGATATGAGCGGTCATATCGCTCAGTGGGAGTAATTCCAAGTTGATCGCAGCAGGATTTTTTTTAGCAATTGGGCAAAACCATGTGCACTGCAGGGGAGGCAGATATAACATGTGCAGAGAGAGTTAGATTTGGGTGGGGTGAGTTCAATCTGCAATCTAATTTGCAGTGTAAAAATAAAGCAGCCAGTATTTACCCTGCACAGAAACAAAATAACCCACCCTAATCTAACACTCTCTGCACATGTTATATCTGCCTCCCCTGCAGTGCACATGGTTTTGCCCAATTGCTAAAAAAAAATCCTGCTGCAATCAACTTGGAATTACCCCCAGTGTGTACAGGCGGCCGCTGACCATCCGGCCCAGGAGGGGAAACATTAGATGACGTTGCCATAGAGCGACATTGTCTAATGTGTACGGACCTTTACTCTCCTTGTTGATACTCTGATCCTGTTTGGTAAACACCTAGAAAAAATAATTAGTGGAACAACAGACTACTAGTGAGTACAGTATATTCTACCTTGAGGCAAAAGGATTTGCTATAGGATTTAGTTTATCATGACTTTTAAAAATATAATCTAACACTGGGTGATTCACATATTAGAAGAACCATTTGAACATGAACATTATAACAAAGATGCAGATATTGGGCCTGATTCATGTTTGTATGTAAAGCAAAAAAAGTAAGTAACTTTGTGTCTAGAACAAACCATGTTACCATGCAAAGGGAACAAACACATTTATATTTTTTCTGTGCAGGATAAATACTGGCTGCTTTTGCATGTAGCCCGCAAATGTTAGACAGCTATATTTTAACAATGCAGTTTCGATTTCAGTATGAACACACCCCACCAAAATCTCTCTGCACATGTTACATCTGCTCTAACTGCAGTGCTACATGTTACTTTGCCCAGTTGCATGCCTTTTCGCTTTACTTACAAACATGAATCAGGCCCATTATTATTAATGTATGAATGACTTGGGACCATTTACAAAACACAGATAAGCATTGTTAGTTAAGTACTACTAGTCAAAGTAACTTACAAACCCTGATACCTCTTGCTTGTTTTGTTTGTTTTACTTCCTGCAGGCTTTTAATACACTTCTTTATGTCTAATCACTTCTGAAAATGTATTTTATTTATTTATTAATTTATTATTTATTAACAGTTTCTTATATAGCGCAGCTTATTCCATTGAAATTTACAATTGGAACAAAGTAAGAGAACAAAACTGGGTAAAAACAGACATACAGGTAGGAAGGCCCTGCTTGCAAGTTTACAGTCTATAGCAGGCATTCCCAACCACGGTCCTCAAGGCACACCAACAGGGCAGGTTTTAGTGATATCCAGGCTGCAGCACAGATGGATAAATCAAAATAACTGAGCTACTAATTAAGTCACCTGTGCTGAAGCCTGGATATCACTAAAACCTGCACTGTTGGTGTGCCTTGAGGACCGTGGTTGGGAATGCCTGGTCTATAGGATGATATTTTGTATTTCTGCTGCGGGGTACACTGGGCTCCACAGGGAATGACATTGGGGTGTAGAGTAGGATCTTGATTCGAGGCACCAACAGGCTCAAAGCTTTGACTGTTCCCAGAATGCATAGCGCCACCTCCTCTATAACCCCGCCTCCGTGCACAGGAGCTCAGTTTTGTAGTTGGTGCCATGCAGTAAGCAGGCATACAACAGGGGGGCTGCTCCAGCAGCCCTGAGAAGAAGCTTCCATTACCAATTTCGGGAGTTACCTTTTGGTTTGACCATGGCTCCGCGAGTCTTCACCAAGGTCATGGCGGTCATGACGTCTGTGCTCCGCCGTTGATGGGTCAGGATCCTACCGTACCTGGATGACTTGTTGATCCTGGCAAATTCCCCAGAAACTCTCCTACGCCATCTGGATCTGACTATCCAGCTTCTGCAAGCCCACAGGTGGCTCATCAACTGGAAGAAATCTTCCCTGGTCCCTGCTCAGGGCATGGTGCATCTGGGGGCATTTTTGGACACTCACAACCAGCGGTTGTTCTTGTCTCAGGAGAAAGTCCTGTAGCTTTAGGACAGGATTCGATGCTTCCTATCTCGTCTGCAAGTGTCGATACATTCGGCAATGCAAGTGCTAGGTCTCATGGTGTCGGCTTTCTGCAGAAGCTGATTCTTGCCAAGTGGGACTGCCTGCCTCACCGGTTCAGGTCTCAAATGATCTCCTTGTCTCCGGAGGACCGTCTGTCACTGAGCTGGTGGCTTCAGGACCATTGATTGAGCAGGGGTCGTCCCTCCTGGATCTCCAACTGGGTCCTTCTGATGACGGATGCCAGTCTGAGGGGTTGGGGCGCGGTGTTGGAGCAACACTCAATTCAGGGTTGGTAGACCAAGGAGGAGTCTCTCCTCCCGATAAACATTCTGGAATTGCGGGCGGTGTTCAACTCATTGAACTTGGCCCAGCATTTAATACAGAACAGACCTGTTCAAGTACAGTTGGACAACGCCACCATGGTGGCGTACATCAATCATCAAGGCGGCACTCGAAGCCGCATGGCAATGAGGGAAGTATCAAAGGATTCTTCAGTGGGCGGAACGCCATCTGCCAGCCATATCGTCAGCATTCATTCCGGGGGTCCTAAACTGGGAAGCGGACTTTCTCAGTCATCAGGACATACACGCCAGAGAGTGGAGCCTCCATCCAGAGCTGCTCGTGGACAGGTGGGGCCTTCCAGATGTGGACCTGATGGCGTCTCGACACAATCACAAGGTTTCCGGTCTTCGAAGCAAGGACAAGGAATCCTCTAGCAGCGTTCATGGACGCACTGGCAATTCCATGGAACTTTCAGCTGCCATACATGTTCCCTCCGGTGTCACTCCTGCCCAGAGTAATAAGGAAGTTCAAGCAAGAAGGAGGAATCCTACTTCTGATCGCTCCCGCTTGGCCTAGACGGCATTGGTTCTCAGACCTTCAGGGTCTCTCGATAGAGCGTCCCCTTCTACTTCCAGAGCGCCCAGATCTCCTTGTTCAGGGCCCCTGTGTATATCAGGATTTAGCCCGGTTGGCTTTGATGGTGTGGCTCTTGAAGCTTCCGTCTTGAGGGCCAAAGGTTTTTCTGAGGCGGTCATTCAAACTATGTTGAAGGCCCGTAAACCAGCTTCTGCTCGGATTTAATATAGGGTCTGGAATTCTTACTTTACTTGCTGCGCATCTAACAATCATGATGCTTACAAGTTTAGTACGGCCAAACTTTTGGCCTTTCTACAACAGGGCCTGGACTTGGGCCTTTGTCTGGCCTCCATTCATATTTCTGCCTTGTCGGTTTGGTTCCAGAGAAAAATTGCGATGTTACCTGATGTGCATACGTTCACTCAGGGTGTGTTACGGATTCAACCTACCTATGTCCCACCTGTGGCCCCTTGGGACTTGTCGTGGTTTTGGAGGCGTCACAAGGGTCTCCGTTTGAGCCTCTTGAATCTGCAGACCTTAAGTGGCTTTCTCTTGAGGTGTTGTTTCTGCTGGCTATTGCCTCTGCTAGACGGATGTTGGATTTGGGTGCCTTCTCTTGTAGGTCACCATATCTGATTTTTTACCGCGATCGGGCGGTTCTTAGAACACGTCCCGGGTATCTACCTAAGGTGGTGTCTTCTTTCCACCTTAATCAGGAGATTGTGGTTCCGGCCTTTGCCTCTCCTGAATTGTCTTCCAAAGAGTCTTTGGATGTGGTACGGGTTCTCCTTATCTACATGAAGAGAACTGCCTCCATCAGGAAGTCGGATTCTCTCTTTGTTCTGTTTGGTTTTCACAAATGTGGCTGGCCTGCTCACAAGCAGACCCTAGCCAGATGGATTAGAATGGTGATTGCACATGCTTATGTACAGGCTGGCCTTCCAGCTCCTGCTACCACAAAGGCCTATTCTACTCGGTCGGTTGGACCTTCTTGGGCGGCCGCCGTGGTGCAACCCTTGAATAATTGTGCAAGGCGGCTACGTGGTCCTCAGTGAACACTTTCAAAAGGGTTTATGCCTTCGATACGTCTGGCTCCCAGGATGCTTCCTTTGGACGCAGGGTTCTTGTGACCGCTATAGTGCGTCCCCTCCCATAAGGAACTGCTTTAGAACATCCCCAATGTCATTCCCTGTGGAGCCCAGTGTACGCCGCAGCAGAAAACGAGATTTATGGTAAGAACTTACCGTTGTTAAATCTCTTTCTGCGAGGTACACTGGGCTCCACAGGGCGCCCACCCTGACACACTTAGCTTCTTTGGGTTGGTATGGCATTAGCTGCTGACACTTCTCCTGTCGTGAGAATGTGGTGTATGTGGCTACTAACAGTTGTCATCTCTTTTACCTGCTACTGCATTGGACTGGTTAACAAAAACTGAGCTCCGGTGCACGGAGGCGGGGTTATAGAGGAGGCGGCGCTATGCATCCTGGGATCAGTCAAAGCTTTGAGCCTGTTGGTGCCTCGGATCAAGATCCTACTCTACACCCCAATGTCATTCCCTGTGGGGCCCAGTGTACCTTGCAGGAAGAGATTTAACAACGGTAAGTTCTTACCATAAATCTCGTTATTTGTTTAGAAATTGCTTTGAATAATTGTACCTACATTAATATATTTTGTTAATATTTTTGTCTGTATGTACCAACTACACACTGTCTGTCTTTCCCCAGAACATGAGCATACTACTGTGAGTCCAACAACAAGAAAAACGCCAGCATCCACCATTGCACCACAGCTAGTACTTACTAACAGCACAGAGGGAAACCATATTAATGTCACACGTCCAGACAGAGAAACTGCTACTATGAGTCCGTATCACAATGTCAGTCAACATTCTACTGTTACTACTACGCAGATGTGGATCACAGCAACAACACAGCTCTATCTTAACTCAATTGCAGAGGTAAAAAAGGTTGTATGTCTTAATGGATACCTATTTTTTTATACTGCATACAAATATGCTCTTTCCCCCTTATGGAAATTGGCTAATAAAACACCACATAAAGGTAAATTGGTGTTGTACCATGATGACAGTCCTATAGCATCTACTTTATATGCAAAATATATCTGAAAACTGTGGGTGTGATCCTAAGTCGCATGTAACGTGTATTCCAGATGCCTGCAGGGAACAGGATGCTATTGCGACTATATATCCGTCCTCTGATTCATACACATCTATACTATCACACCACCCCAGTCCTCCATCCGCGAGAGCAGGTGTCATCACTACCATTGGCACGTACACATACCCGTGCTAGGTGCAGGAGATATGTCCACTTTACATATGCATGTCTTAGAAGTGTGGGTACCTACAGTATACACGCAACATGCTACGTTGTCCTTTTGCACAGCCTATTCCACAGAAATCAGGGGTGTGTGCATGAGCAGTCACAACGCAAAGTCTGTGCAAGCGCAGGTCCTGGCAACTGCCAGATCCATTGTGCAGGTGCCGGGACACGGAGCTGGCTGTCTCATCTGTCTGGGCACAGGGGTAGTGCCAGCCCCCCTAAAAAAAAAAATAGGAGGTGCCGCTGGTTAGGATGCTCTATTCTTCATTTTGGCAGCGAAAGAATGTTTGTGATGCTAGGCAGATTTTCTAGTAGGTGTTTTGTTTGGGATGGAATTATGGGTATGTGTTAAGACTTATCCATTGGGGGTGACCTTCCTCCCACCCTACTTTAGCTGTAGGCTTTATTGGTGATTCGGGAAAGAACAGCAGCAATGACCATCTGGGGGTACTGTAGTTCTCAAGGTGCTCTCCGTGCCAATACACAACTTTGGGGTGATGGTCACAGGCTGACAGTTGGTCCCCCATCTAAACCTGAGTTATTTTCAGTGGCCTGGCAGTGGATCTTATGTAAGCTTTCAGTTATAGGCAATTTGCCCTCACCTAGACTATATAGTCTAAATATTTTTATTTGGTTACTTATTATATGACAAATAACTGCAGAGGCGAGTGGATATAGTTGTTAAATAACAATTTTCTGAAAAATTAGTCTTTTTAATGGATGAATGTGTTATGACCTAGGGATAGTATCATTATTATTTTAAATGTTGGTAGTCTATTTACTGAAAGATTTTGTGGATAAAAGTGCTATGTCCAGTTCTTAAGTTCTAATAATTTATCATTAACTGTAAATATCTCAGTTTCTTCTAAACGAAACAGAACACCTTCGGCCACTCACTATTAGCACTTCCGTGCTATGTTGTTGAATTTTAAATAAGTGAATGTTTACACTGATATACTGTATATACTGTATCATTTTCAACCTTCGCTACAATAATCTGTTACTTGTACAAAGACAAATGATAAAAACAACATCATAGTGGATACTCCACTCCACTTATATTAGACAAGACCCAATTTTCTTCATAAAAACTTAAATTACATCAGACCAGTGGTTCCACAACTTTCTTGAATCACAGCGCTCTAGAGTATCAGCATTTGGCCATGGCACCAGTAGGCCAAACGTTTCTTATTGAGATATTCAGCAAACATTAAATGAAATAAATTGTACTCATATGTCATCAGTTATGTTGGTGGTGGACTGGGCTTATCTTCTGTATGTCCACATACAAGTATATTTTGATGAACAGCCACTAGCTCTGGTTTTGTCTATCATTGACCATAAAATAATTTGATTTGCTCCTGGGCCACTAGCCTATGGCACCCCTGGCAAGTGTCGTGTGGCATCCCAGGGTGCCACGTTACCCAGTTTGGGAACCACTGAATTAGATTATGAACTATGAACATCTGCAGATGCACCATCTGACGCAATATCCAAACTCCCACCGGCCCTATGGCAGGTACAAGTTTTCCATCTGAATGCGGCCTCCTGCATGAGCTGCTGTACGTCTCTACATACAGCTGCTGTCTATGACATGCCCACGTCTACTTAGCCACGCCATGTTATCTCCCGTGAACACCCACTGAAATCCACACTCCCTGAGTCCACATGTGTTCTACATCTGGGCGGTAACAATGGAACACATGAGCTATGCAGCTATGACTCATGTATGGAAGAAAAAAACGTGAATCAGAACCTATATTTGTCTGTACAACGAAATATCTGGGTGGCTGATGAAGCATCATTCAGCATGTGACAACGTTCGTATTTGAGATCCAATGGTGCTAGCCCCATAGTCAGATTGCCAGCAGTACTAATAATGGGTCAGACTGACTCATTATTAGTAAGCCACGTCCAGTCCCAGCAGCAACAGAAAGATGGAAGCAGTGCACCAGAAGAGAGGACCCTTTCCCACCCCGCCCAGCCTCTCTCTCCACACCTCCCACCTTTGGCTCCTCCTCTCTGCCGTTGCCATGCCGCCAGGGACTGTCTCCTCTGGGGAAGCCGCCCAGAGTCCTTCCCCTGCCAGTGCTGCTGTGCTGGCCCAGCCACCCAGGTAGGCACAAAACTCGTCTCCAACCATTTATTGGCACCAAGAGAAGGGGGGGGGGATAGGAGCAGGTACTCTTTACCCCCTTTCCAACTCCAGACAGCAGGAATGCCTGGAGCAATTTATACCAAACTTGGTACACATATGACTTACAATCCGGAAAAAAAAATATACTGCGGGGGTAAGACACCCCTAGCACCCCTAGGGTTGGGGTGGGAAGGGGATGACATGTAAAAATCCATAGGTTTAGGCATAACTCTGGAATGCAAGGAGAAATTTAAACAGAGGCACACATAGATAGGGGCAGAGACACCCACGGGTAGGATCAGAGGCACACACGGGTAGGGGCAGAGGCTGACACATGTAAGGGCAGAGGCACCCACGGGTAGGGGCATAGGCATATGGGTAGGAGCAGGGGCACCTACGGTTAAGGGCAGATGCACACACGGGTAGGAGCAGAGGCACACGCAGGTAAGGATAGATGCACACATGGGTAGGGGCATAGGCATATGGGTAGGAGCAGAGGCACCTAAGGGTAAGCGCAGAGGCACACATGTGTAGGGGCAGAGGAATACTTTAGTTTCGAAGCTAAGCAAGGAGACCTAGGGCCCTTTGAAATAGAGTCATCCTGCAAACGTAACATTTTTAACATACAGCGGGCGGAGTTTGGCCTGTCGTCCCAGCATTTACAGCACTGAGCAGGGCAGCATCAGAGGCAGGACGGGGCAGAAAAGGAGGTGAATTGTTCTCCTCAGCACCAGCATTTTGACATCATCAATCTGGGGAAGCCCAGGGGTGCAGCCTGACAAAGATTAGAGATGTGCAGGTTCGGATTTACTCAGTTCTTAACACCAGAATTAACACAAGTTCAGATTTATCCAGATTTTTCTCATTTGCTAACCAAAACACGTGACATCCGAGAGCCAATAAGATGCTGTTTTGAGATCTGGGCAAATCCGAGTAAATCCGGGTAAATCCGAACCCACTCATCTCTAACGAAGATTGGCATTACTTTTTAAATTCCGTAGCGAAGCACGGGTGTTCAGCTAGTATATATATATATATATATATATATATATACTGTATACTAGGTGACTCATCACGCCCTACGGGCGCTCTTCACACCGTCGTAAGGGGCTCCGCCCCCTTAACCCTATCACTCCCTTGGGGTGTGGAATATTTTTATTATATAGAGTATTACCTCCAATCATAATTGTGTAAGTGGTTAAATATTGCACGGACAAAGGGCGTGCGATGGTTAAGGGGTCATAGCCCCTTGCAACACCGTGAACAGCGACGCAGGGCCTGATGAATCACCTAGTAGGTGCTGTGGTTGGGGAAGTGGCAGGTGCGCGGAGACACGGATGGGGGAGGGGTGCCGTTGTTGGGGGAGGGGTGGTTGCAGGGGTCCCGCGGGTGGGGGAGGGGCAGGTGCGGTGGTGACGCAGGTGGGGGAGGGAAGGGTGCAGGGGTACTGCAGGTGGGGGAGGGGTGTGTGTGGGGGTGCCGTGGATGGGGCCCAGAGGTACTGCGAGTGGGGGAGGGGCGAGCAATGCTTCTCCTGCTTCTCCTCCTGGAAGCAGCTAAGCTGCTGTTCTCCCTTTGGCAGTGGCTCTCCCGGAGTCTCACACAGCAGTCAAGCAGCCAGTCACTATTGTTGGCACCGGTATCCCAACGCGCAACATTACAGGGAAGAAGATGCACTCAATAAACTACAGCTCCCAGCAGCCCTTAGCACCGGAATGCTTTGGCGCTAAGGGCTGCTGGATGCTGTAGTTTATTTAGTGCGTCTATTTCCTGTAATGCGGTGCATTTGGACACCGGCGCTAACAATAGTGACTGGCTGGCAGAACTGACTGACTCGCTGAATCAATGTAAAAGGTGAGAGTGCTGTACAGTGTCAGTGACACTGCACACCCACTGCACTGCACAGCACTGTCACCTTTTACATTGATTCAGCGTCCAGACACTACCCTCCGCGATATCACCCACTCTATCCGTTACATTAGCCATCTTGGGGCTTTCAGGCCGGCAGCCCAGGTGCTGTGTTGCGGAGTCAGGGCCTCTGGGGATCTGTGTGTGGCTGTGGCGTGGAGGCACTTCTGTGACATCACGCGCAGAGGAGGTTCCGGGGCTCAGAGAGTATGCGGCACAGGGAGGGCTATGAAAGCCTTCCGCTCATACTTGACTACTCTCCCGGAAAGTCCAGGAGGCTCCCGGAAATTGGGTGGTTCTCCTGGCCCCCCGGTGAAGTGGGCAAGTCTCCCACATGGCGCTCACCCCCCGCAGCACTCCACTGCTTGCCGCATGACACGGTCACAGCGGCATCCCATCACAAAGAAGGGGGCGGGGCAATGATGCAATGTTAAATCGAGTCATTGTAGCCCCGCCCCCGCTTTGCAATGCCGGTAATGTGGGCATTGTAAAGCGGGGGGCGGGGCCATGATGACGCAATCGCGTCACCACGCTCTGTACCGCTTTCCCCACGCCTTCATACAGCCTCCTCCACTCCCCCTCCTATATAATAAGGCTGCTCCCTCCCTGGAGGGTGCAGCCACAATGCAGGCATGTATGTTTCCACTGCGCCACTTTCATACACATCTATGCCGGTGTCCGCAGCAGCTTTTGTTCCACCTGTGCCGTGGCTAGGGAGTTGGGATTGTTAATGCCGAAGGGGCAGGCGGACTGGCAGCAGGACATAGGACGCTGCAGTAGAAGGTTTTTTACCCCCCCTATCTACAGCGCAGAGACTTGCTGCAGATGCAGTGGCATACCTTCCAACTGTACCTTTTGGGCAGTTACAGTACCTTTTTTATATGGTCTGTACTGATTTTTGGCTCACCAAACTTCCATTGAAAGTATAGGAAAAAGGGCATGGCCATGCCACTTTACCCATGGCCACGCCCCCTTTTTGAATTTGTAGCAATTTTTATGTGTTAATTGTTGGAGGGTATGTTGCTGCAGATGCAGTGGGCCTATTTTGGGGTGTGGACCTGGAGCTGCAGCTCCATCAGCCCCATTGTTAATCCTGCTCTGGGAACACACAGCAGCCAAAGGGCAGAGCCTCCCATTGGATGTAACCTGTGTGGGAGGGCATTTCTCGCCCAATCAGCTGTGGACTGGGTGTGGTAGACCTGCTGCTAAACCAATGAGAGCTCCTAGCCACGCCCAGCATTATACACACAGGCACAGAGTCACAGATCTGGGCTATTATATAGGATATATATATATATATATATATATATGTTCATTTTTGATAGGGACCCCTACAAGTTTGTTGCCCATGGGCCGACACAGACCTTAATCCAGCCCTGGCTGCCCCCCTCTACAAAAGAGGCATTTCTACCTCCTTTAGATTGTAAGCTCTAGAGAGCAGGGCCATCACTCTTTCTCTTTAACTGCTTATCATTGTCTTTTTAACCATAGCTATGGGACAAAAAGTGTGTGTGTGTGTGTGTGTGTGTGTGTGTGTGTGTGTGTGTGTGTGTGTGTGTGTGTGTGTGTGTGTGTGTGTGTGTGTGTGTGTGTGTGTGTGTGTGTGCAGGCTGGGCTTGATTTGTGTGTGTGTGCAGGCTGGGCTTGATTTGCCAGAGGTTGACATGCCGGCAGTCAGAATACCAACTGCGGTATCTCGTAGATCTTATTCCCGACAGGTATACTTTCTCCCCTGGCATTCTATCTGCTCTGCCTGCAGCCTAACCCTAACTACCCCCCCCCCCCCCTCCCCCCTCCCAGCAGCCTAACCCTAACCCTCGGCTGTGGTGCCTAAAACTCCCCTACCCTGCAGCCTAAACCTAACCCGACCCCTCCGCCCCCCCTCCCCCACGGCTTACCTGTACTGAGTCCCGCTGGTTTGTTGTTAAGCATCCTGGCTTGTCGTGCGGCTAGTTTAGTGTGCACCGTAAGGGCTAAAACACACTACACGGTTGTTGCCGGCCGGGAAAAAGCCGGACGGCTTTTTCCCGTGCCGGCATTGTAGTTAACAGTGTGAGGAGGGCTGTAACACACACTCCGGTTTTTCCCGGATGGCAAAAAGCCGGACAAACTTTGTCCGGCTTTTTGCCATCCGGGAGAAACCGGCAGTGTCTATCACACAGGACGGCTTTGAGCCGTGTGTGATGCTGTGCGCATGCGCAGCATCAGACACGGCTGCAGAAGTAACCGTTGTGTGTGAAAGCTCCCCTTCACACACACGGTTCACTGGCTCCAAGGACGGCCCGGCGGCCGCCCGGCCGCCGGACCTTCCAGTGGTGAGACCCGGCTGCAACCCGGCAGCCGGGCCGGGGCCGTGCAGTGTGAAGGGACCCTACCCCTCACACTGTTAACTACAATGCCGGCACGGGAAAAAGCCGTCCGGCTTTTTCCCGGCCGGCAACAACCGTGTAGTGTGTTTTAGCCCTTAGGCAAAATGTTTTACAGTATGTTTAGTTTATGCAAAATATTGTAATAAAGAACAAACTGATCAGACATCTTCTCCCATCCATAGTGCCGTGGGCCACTAGCAATGCTTTCCTCCAGCCTCTGAGAGAATAATCCCCAGACTTCCATGCTCATTTATTTCCATCCACAGTTGCAAGAACACAAGTTAATATACATACTGGAGCAAGAGCAAGATTAAGAGAGTTGATATTAATTTGAAACACTAGGGGGAGCCCAGAACCATAATTTTACTCCAACGACATTGAAATTGGCCTTTTGGAAGCATATTAGCAGTTGTAAATACCTCATTATCGTTATTATTTAAAAGGTACAACAAAACTCAGTATAATGAAAATCATAAATAAACTATTATCCATAGAGGCAGAACAAGCAAATAAGAAGTTTATGAAGCATATGTAAACATATGATAGTGATTGGAGAGGGCCCTGCTTGTGTGATATAACATTACGCACTACAGACTCTTGTCATAATGAATTATAGAACCAGATTTCCAGTAACACTTATTTGGAAATAGATAACAAAACTACACAGTATGGTATAGCACCAATATGGTATAACACAAAACATATAATACAAGTCTGCATATAGCTGTGAGTATAAACAACAGACTAGAACAAGCTACAGACAGTATATCTACCTCTACTGTAAACCATACTGGACATGTGGGACAGATGTACTAAGCAGTGGAGAAAGATACCAGCCAATTAGCTCCTAACTGCCATTTATAGGCTGTGTTTAAAAAAACATCAGGAGCTGACTGGGATCCGGTCAGGATCCCGACGCAGGAATCCCGACGCTATTCAGAATGCCGGCATCCTGAATCGGTTCACCATCCTGACATCGGAATCCCGACAGCCAAGATGCTGAATGACAATCCACCTTGATGCAGTACAGGTAAGCTGCGCAGGGTAGGGGAGTTAGGTTTAGGCTGCTGGGGGGGGGGGGGGGAGGGGTTTAGGCTGCGGCCCCAGTGGATTAGATTTAGGCTGTGGGGAGGGGGAGTTAGGTTTAGACAGCACTACCGATAGTTAGGGTTAGGCTGGGAGAGGGGGAGAGTTAGGTTTAAGCTGCGGGGGGGGGGGGGGGGGGGTAGTTGGGTTAGGGACCACGGGGGGCATGTAAGTATACTTACCTACCCCTGTCAGTATTCCGAACATCGGGTTGCCGTGGTTGGTATTCTGACCACTGGCATCCCAAACTACGGCAAATCAAACCCAACCTGAACTGACTAGCTGGTACTTCATCTCTCTCCATTTTATCTCCCTCCAAGGCTTAGTACATATGCCGCTGTAAATAATACAGGTCGAGTTAATTCTAGAGGGTTTTGGAAGTGTGAACAGTGTCACATTATAGGAATTCTGCCTGTACACTAGTATTCTAGGTTCTCAAAACATTTTTATTAAAAATACCTTAATGCTGCCTGAAAGGAATGTTCTACCATTTGCATCCACTGATCAAAGCAATGGTTTAAGGATTCTAAAATAACATGCATGTTATGGTTTACAGCAGAAACAAAATCCTTCATCTTCACAATTAGAAAAAAAAATGTTTCGTTTATCCAGCAACATTCAGCTGTGAGTGAACCTACAGATTGTGCTTTGAAAGCTGTACAGACAAAGGTTGTTCAAAGCCCATTTCCTCTTGATAAAGAGGGAGTGAAGTTGGTATTTAAAAAAAAATGTCAGGAAACCTTGGGAAAGTGTCTGCAGCTAGAGACCCTGGAGCCTGCTATTAGACACATATCCGGGCACTCCCTAAACTTCCGTAGCCTGTACAGTAAAATAATTGAGCTCAGGAAGCCATGTTAACTAATGGAGTACCTGCTACATGTATTTTATTGAGGTCCACATTTAACACGTCCTTTATACAAAAGTGAGAATCTTTATTCATTTTAGAACAATACAAGCAGCCATGAACACCTTCCCCAAAACATCTGTATGCTTTTATTTTTAGAGTTACAGGAAGTTGGAGATTTAATGATTTCCCAAGGTCATGGAGTTACAACAGTTTAAGATAATGAAAATTAACTCTATCATAGTTCTACAGCCACCTGAGCTGACTGGTTGCCCTGATAATAAACATACAGATATTCCTGCTTATTCATTAACTGATAGGTAGTGAAATAATGAGGTCATCTTTCAACATTACTTTCCATTATAACATATTAAATCCGATCTATGGTAATTGGATTTTGAGGTGGTGTGTTAAGCCCACACAAAGTACAATGGTTGGTCAAAAGGATCAAATTGACAAGTCTTACCAATTACAATTGTGGACAGCTTTACTCTAAAGTCATCATCAGAATCAGAATCAGCTTTATTGGCCAGGTATACTTGCGTATACTAGGAATTTGTCTTCGGTTTGCTATACAACAGCCAAGTAAGTAACAGATAAGCAGGTGTGTGTGTGGGGGGGGGGGGGGGGTTGGGGGGGGGGGGCAAGTAAAGTCACACAGATAGGTATACCGTACGCAAGTTAGTTTCATTTATGTCTAGCCAGTCAATGTTCAGGAGTTCAGCAGGCGGACAGCTTGGGGAAAGAAACTTTTGAGGCTTCTGGTGGACTTGGCGGGGACGGCCCTGTAACGCCTGCCTGAAGGAAGCAAGTATAAGTAGGTGGGAACAGACAGCAAAGTCCATTGTTAATATGTAGGGACAATCTTCTGTAGATTTATGGAGATAAATTTACTGAGCAATGTGTTCGCCATCATCTAGAAACCAATGGGTATTACCGCAGATTGCACAGATCACATTTTCTTTTAATAGCAAAAAAAAAATCACAAAATGTAAAGAAAAATCATGACCAGGTCTAGACCTCCAAGTCTAGGCTGGTAGTGTGCAAACCATGTTGACAAAGAGCTTGGAGTCAATTAACATTTCTATAAACCTGCACTAGGCTTTACTAGCCAGAGCTGGTGCCACCATAGCAGGGAAGAAGCAACGCGTGGGATGCCCTTCCATAGTGCCAACCTGAGTCATGAAAATAAAATGTAGACACCCACCAAGGACAAAAAGCAATGCAAAAAGCAAGGCAGGAATGCAGCAGCTTCGTGGTGGGTTCTAGACCCACTACTTAGCAAATCTGGAATTTCTATACATTTAATGGGTACAAGTCAAGCTGGTAAATTATCTTCTAAATTGTGATCTCACAGCATTTATACTGCAGTATTGACCTTAGTAAATGCCACAATCGCACAGGGATTGCAAACTTGCCTCTTAAGAAATTTCTCCCATAGACTGCAAACCGAACAAGATCTCCAACACAAGTTCAGAAGGCACAATACATCTAGCTCTGAAATTGAAACAATATATACTGTACATAAGAGCCCGCTGAATATGTAACAAAAACTCTATAATTTACTGGGATGAATTCCAGATAGGTAAGCACAGTTGACTAAAATTCTAACATTTGTAACATAATAGATACATGAAAAAAAAACCTTGCAGTGTCTGAGATCTGATGTGAAAAAAGCCACTAGAACTAATTTATATATTTGATCAACTAAAAAATTTGCTAGTGAGAGCAACTACTAAGAAATGGTTTTGCTGGTTGAGGTGTCATTTGATAAAGTATGTTATGTACAGTAGATGTTCAATAAGACTGCATTTGTTCGCAGCACAGTGATCAGGCTAAAAAACGGCACTTCTGCGCATGCATATGTGGCGCAACGAACTATGTAGTTTTGCACAGGGTCTAGCGATGCATTTCATTCGTACTGCTTGCCGCAGAGTGATTGACACGAAGTGGGCATTTCTGGGTGGCAACTGACCGTTTTTAGGGAGTGTGCAGAAAAACACAGGCATGCCAGGAAAAACGCAGGCATGGCTGGGTGAACGCTGGGCGTGATTGTGATGTCAAATCCGGAACTAAATAGTCTGAAGTGATCGCAAGCGCTGAGTAGGTTTTGATCTACTCTGAAACAACACAAAAAATGTTTGTAGCCGCTCTGCGATACAACCGTTCGCACTTCTGCTAAGCTAAAATACACTCCCAGTGGGCCGCGGCATAGCGTTTGCACGGCTGCTAAAAACTGCTAGCGAGCGATCAACTCGGAATGACTCCCTATATCCCAAAAGTTTACTGTATACCAAAATTTTACTATATCCTGTAAGTATACTGTAAACCTTGTTGGATACAGTAAACTGTTGGTATACAGTAAACGTTCAGAATACAATAAATTTTCTGGAAACAGTTACATTTCAGTTTACAGTAAACTTTAGTGATACTGTAAACTTTAGGGAAACAAAACTTTTTGGGATGCAGTAAACTGTTGTTATACAGTAAACTTTAGGACAACAGTAGACTTTTTTTTTTTACCAAGTTTGTTGATCTAAAAACATCTAACAAAATTTCACACATTCTTTTCGAGAATGTTTTTTCATAACTAAATAATAAATAATGTCCATTCTAAAGTAAATGCCACAGATGGTGCAAAAAAATTAAAAAGTGGTAAATATTTCTCATAAATTGAAAGCTTTCTTACCGATTATCGGCTCTCTAATTCCGAATATGTAAAAATTACAAATCGTTAAAAGTTCCAAAGCTAAGTTTAACATTCAAAAAGAGAAAGTATGCACATCTATATTTTATTTTGCAAATTTGTTAGCAGTTGGGCAAAACCATGTGCACTGCAGGGGGTCAGATATAACATGTGCAGAGAGAAATAGATTTGGGTGGGGTGTTTTCAAACTGAAATTTAAATTGCAGTGTAAAAATAAAGCAGCCAGTATTTACCTTGCACAGAAACTATATTACCCAACCAAATCTAACTCTCTCTGCACATGTAATATCTGCATCCCCTGCAGTGCACATGGTTTTGCCCATCTGCTAACAAATTTGCTGCTGCGATCAACTCTGAATTACCCCAATAGTCCTCAGGACCACAAACAGTCCGGGTTTTCTAGGGCTCCTAGCAGAAAAGCAAGTGAAATAATTAGTTTCACCTGTGGAACTTTTAAAATGTGTCAGTGAGTAATGAATACACCTGTGCGTCTCCTGGGTTACCTGGAAAACATGAACTGTTGGGGATCCTTGAGGATCAAGTTTGAGAACCACTGTCTTAAATGAATTGGTGCGTGTCGTGAGGCATGGTGCGGGTCACTCGTACATCTGCCTCCTGTTTTTTTATACAAATAAGCAAATGAATCCCACACAGGGTTACATAAAATATAAGCATGAGTATTCAGTTTCCCCGTGCAATGTACTTTTGTCACATTACTAATTCCAATAATATTTTACGAAAAGGTCCCTGAGGGACTATGGGAAACTTGTAGCGGGATGTAATGGAGTCCGAGATCACTGGAGGTGCGAGATGCCGGACGATCTCTGACATTCATTTACAAGGCATGGTTTTGCCTTGTAAGTTATTGTCCCTTTAAAAAAAATCCAAGATCGTCCAGCAACCCGCACTTCTGGCGATCTTGGACTGCATTACATCCCGCCATTGGTGCGATTTGAGGGTAGGTGCACGTGCACTTATCTGTCTGATCAGGACATTGCCACACTTTGCATAGTTTCAATATGAAAAAGGAAAACTTTTCAACTTACCAAGAAATAAATTATATTTTTGTAGCTAGTTTCAAAACGATGTGCCAAAGTCTTATTCTGTGAGTCAAAACATTAGGTTTCTAACACACTGGTTTTAATAAGGTTATAAATATAACTCTGAAAGTGAGATATGTGTCTTAAAAATGTTTCAGGGATGTCTTTTTGGAGAACTTGACATTTGTCTGGCAGTGCGACTGTTTGGCTGGGGAGCATGGTAAAATGTACATGTCCTGTCACAAATGACTGCTGTGCGCTGAGCCCTGTCATACATCATATTCACTCAGGCATGCTGTGCTCAGTGGTGTGGATCACACTATGATGACAATATGAATATTTAGGTGCTACATAGCCAGACACACACATACAATCCATGAGAGATGAAAATAGTCACTTTAGATATTATAACCGAAGCACTGATCTGGCAAAGCATTTTGTTTCACAGTACAAACTATCACTATTAATATATCAAAGACTGAAATGCAGCTTGCATCATCTTGTTGAACTTCTGCATAAAAGCATATTGCTCAGAACACTTTTAATTTATGTCTACAACTCAAGCAAATATATGTGGCACATGTAATAAATCTGAGAAAAAAAAAAAAAAGAAAGTGGAGACTCCTATCATAAATGGCGCCTACAAGCTGCCCTGAACTGTGTCCCCCCTTGGAGTATCACCACACTCCCACACAAACAATAAGTACAAGAAGGTAGAGGGGATACAATTCTTAGCGCTATATTATTATACTTAAATATACATAGACAAATACACAATACGTCCCTTTTTAGTGGGGTCTTCAAAAGATTCTCTTTCCTCTTTTCTATTCTTCTTATAACCATCCAATATTTTGTTCCAGTGGTGTGAATGACATATGAAAGAAAAAATTGCATATGTGTAGAACAGTTTATATTTCCATACACCACACTGTATAACAAGTCCTTTGAGTGGATAATCAGAAGTGTAGTTTAGGCGTACCCCAACTCACACTATGTAGCGTAAAACTCTATATATAAAGGTATCTTTGTTTTTTCATTCCTTCACCAGATTCACCAATATAGCTATATTTCTGAGTTAGCGTACCCCACTCACTAGATTAGTAGAATGAGGAAAACATATAAAGGTATCTTTGTCTTCAGATGCGTACCCTACTTACAGGGTTCGAGGATGGCCACAAGTCTATCAAGGTTTCTTTTCCCTTTCTGATTTTTCGTTATTGGTAGCCTTGTGTTTCTCCACAGTCTCCCTCGGTGTCAGGTATATGGAAATGAGATTAAAAGAACCAATGTGTAGACTGAACCAATAAATTAGTGCATAAAATTATATGTGAAAGTGTTAAATTGAAGGATACCCGTATATAAGGGTATCTAAAGAATATAGTAATCCTTACATAAAGAGATTCCAATAAATTTAGTGGAAAATACCCTAGTGATATGTGAAGTGACGTGAATATTATAATAGACGTACCCCACTTACACAAAGTGGGGAAGTGATAAACATATAGCGGTTTCTTTATATAGGAAAAGAAAGAGATTCTGGCGGGCGTACCCCACTCACAGTCTAGCTGCTTCTTATCATGCACATCAGGGTTTCTTTAATATCCTCTCTCATACAGTCCTTCTGGAGATCTTTCAACCAAATATATGCACTTCCAAAAATCAAGGGGTCCACGTAAAGATAAAAAATTTCTAAGTTTTATTCCACACTACCCGCCACATGCGAGTAGGTAAAAACAGCAATGTCCAAAACAGTACAGTACATACACAAAGTATGAAAGCAGCAAAAAGATGGAGAAATCCTTCTACATCAAAAACCATTAAAAAATAAAAAAAATAAAAAAATTTCTTTAAAATTTTTTAAAAACAATTCTTTTACCTTGCTGAGTCTTTAAAGGTAAAACTGGAAAAAATGGCTGTCCACACTCCTCCTGACAGGAGGAGTGTGGACAGCCATTTTTTCCAGTTTTACCTTTAAAGACTCAGCAAGGTAAAAGAATTGTTTTTAAATTTTTTTAAAGAAATTTTATTTTTTTATTTTTTAATGGTTTTTGATGTAGAAGGATTTCTCCATCTTTTTGCTGCTTTCATACTTTGTGTATGTACTGTACTGTTTTGGACATTGCTGTTTTTACCTACTCGCATGTGGCGGGTAGTGTGGAATAAAACTTAGAAATTTTTTATCTTTACGTGGACCCCTTGATTTTTGGAAGTGCATATATTTGGTTGAAAGATCTCCAGAAGGACTGTATGAGAGAGGATATTAAAGAAACCCTGATGTGCATGATAAGAAGCAGCTAGACTGTGAGTGGGGTACGCCCGCCAGAATCTCTTTCTTTTCCTATATAAAGAAACCGCTATATGTTTATCACTTCCCCACTTTGTGTAAGTGGGGTACGTCTATTATAATATTCACGTCACTTCACATATCACTAGGGTATTTTCCACTAAATTTATTGGAATCTCTTTATGTAAGGATTACTATATTCTTTAGATACCCTTATATACGGGTATCCTTCAATTTAACACTTTCACATATAATTTTATGCACTAATTTATTGGTTCAGTCTACACATTGGTTCTTTTAATCTCATTTCCATATACCTGACACCGAGGGAGACTGTGGAGAAACACAAGGCTACCAATAACGAAAAATCAGAAAGGGAAAAGAAACCTTGATAGACTTGTGGCCATCCTCGAACCCTGTAAGTAGGGTACGCATCTGAAGACAAAGATACCTTTATATGTTTTCCTCATTCTACTAATCTAGTGAGTGGGGTACGCTAACTCAGAAATATAGCTATATTGGTGAATCTGGTGAAGGAATGAAAAAACAAAGATACCTTTATATATAGAGTTTTACGCTACATAGTGTGAGTTGGGGTACGCCTAAACTACACTTCTGATTATCCACTCAAAGGACTTGTTATACAGTGTGGTGTATGGAAATATAAACTGTTCTACACATATGCAATTTTTTCTTTCATATGTCATTCACACCACTGGAACAAAATATTGGATGGTTATAAGAAGAATAGAAAACATGTAATAAATCTGTTCCTCTGCTTGGCTTATAAAAAGATTACCAATAAGTTGATTATCGATCCTCCCACCAAAAAGATCAAATGATAAAAACTTGGAAGTGTGTTTCAAGACAATATTTATTGAAAGGGAGAGAGGAATTACACAAATGACCTATGCAAAGGTCCAAAAATGATAGCAAACACAGTTATAGTTCCTGAAATACTGACAAATTGCCAATAACATGTATCAACAAATAAACATCCATGTGCGGCTAAGTGTAAAGTCTCAACCAAATTGTAAAAATACCTCTACTGTAAATAGAAGAGAAATATTGAAGAAGAAACAGAAAGAAAAAGAAGGGAAAAGGAGAGGGGAGAGAGGAACAGGAAGAAGACTTAGCTGGACATGCCCAAAATGAGTAATTAGAGGCACAAGACTTGGGGTTCATACCATAATTGAATAGGTTATTTACATTAAATGCAGGGGAGACCTTAAAGTGGTATTATTATTTATCTTTAGATCCAATGCCGTAGACTCACCACTGCTGTAGAATAACCAATGCTGTAGGACAGGGGTGGGGAACCTCTGGCCCGCGGGCCGTATAAGGCCCGCAAAGCCGTTTGTTGCGGCCCACCTGCTTGTGTCAGTGAGACATGCCGCCACCCAGTCCGGCGGCAGCGTGTCTCAGCTGTCAGGGCAGGGAGGAGAGTGCAGCTACATGTCCGATGGCAGGTAAGATCTCAAACCAGCCGCCAGTTTGTGAGCCAATCAGAGCTCGCGGACCGGCAGCCAATCAGGAGCCACTGCTGCTGGTCCACGAGCTCTGATTGGCTCACAAACCGGCGGCTTGTTTGAGGTCCTACACACCGCCGCCTGACATAGCCATGTTCTCCTCCCTGTCCTGACCACCTGACACCCAAGACCCGCCACCCCGTCGGATGGAGCAGCAGCAGCGGTAAGCAGTACAATGGGGTGGGGGGGCACTGTGGGGGCATTTGTATACCTGGCACTGTGGGGGCATTTGTGGATTTGGCACTGTGGGGGCATTTGTGGATTTGGCACTGTGGGGGCATTTGTATACCTGGCACTGTGGGGGCATTTGTGGATCTGGCACTGTGGGGGAATTTGTATACCTGGCACTGTGGGGGCATTTGTGGATCTGGCACTGTGGGGGCATTTGTATACCTGGCACTGTGGGTGCATTTGTGGATCTGGCACTGTGGGGGCATTTGTATACCTGGCACTGTGGGGGCAATTGTGGATCTGGCACTGTGGGGGCAATTGTGGATCTGGCACTGCACTATTGGGGGCATATGTGTACCACGTCCCATTTTAATTGGCCACACCCATTTTTTGGGCACGCGCGCGTACCTCTAAGGGGCAGACCTACTGAGGGGCAGGGTCATTTTTTAAGTTGAGATTTTTTGTATGGCCCCCGAAGGATTTTAAATGGCCCTTGGTAGAAAAAAGGTTCCCCACCCCTGCTGTAGAATCACCACTCCTGTAGATTTACCAGTGCTGTAGAATTTCTACTTCTGAAGACTCCTCATACCTGTATAATCACCACTGCTGTAGATTCACCAATTCTTGAGACTTACCACTGCTGTAGATTCACAATACTGAAGAATCATAAATTCTTAAGACTTACCACTGCTGTAGACTCACCAATACTAAAGAATCACCACTACTGTATACTCAGCAATGCTGTAGACTCACCAGTGCTGTAGAATCATCAATTCTTGAGACTAACCAATGTTGTAGACTTACCAATGCTGGAGACTAACCACTGTTGTAGATTTACCAATGCTGGAGACTAACCACTGTT
Source organism: Pseudophryne corroboree (assembly GCF_028390025.1). Taxonomy (NCBI): domain Eukaryota; kingdom Metazoa; phylum Chordata; class Amphibia; order Anura; family Myobatrachidae; genus Pseudophryne; species Pseudophryne corroboree. The sequence continues at coordinate 517,139,377 of NC_086449.1, forward strand.
GTAGGCTATTCAATGCTATAGACTCACTAATGCTGTAGAATCGCCAATACTGGAGACTGACAACTGTTGTAGACTCACCAATGCTGGAGACTAACCACTGTTGTAGACTCACCAATGCTGGAGACTAACCACTGTTGTAGACTCACCAATGCTGGAGCCTAAAAACTGTTGTAGACTCACAAATGTTAGAGACTAACCACTGTTGTAGACTATCCAGTGCTTTAGATTTGCCAATGACTAAAGCTGGGTAGACACTTGCATGATATCATGCCAATTTGTCCGATTCAGAATGACAAATTGGCCATATAGTGCAGTACCTATGGTCGATTGCGCACTCCCATGAGTCAACTGTGAGATCATGTGATTGGCCATGCTGCACAGCGATGCAGTGATTGTGTGATTGTCCATGCTGCACATGCAATGCAGTGAATGTTAACGAGGGGTGGAACAGTGATCATTCCGTTGCCCATTACTATCTGCCTAGTGTGTACTTTCAATCTCTCATTGCGCAGGGCAAAGGATAATCCCCCTGAGCTTCGGCACTATTGTTGTACGCATTAGTGTGTACCCAGCCTAACCACTGTTGTAGACTCATTAATGCTGTAGACTAACCACTGTTGTAGGTTTGCATTAGTGTGTACCCAGCCTAACCACGGTTGTAGACTCCTGTGTCTAGAGATATTCTAAGTAAACATAATGATGTACCTTGTTAGTGCAAGTAAACAAAAGAAACAATGTGTGCTTATACGTCTAGCCTCAGTACGCCATGCATCGGGAGATGTCTGGCGTGAGCCGGTAGTTACCGTACAACTCTGCTAATGCCGGGTGTGTTTCTTTGCCGAAAATGCATCTTAATCACATTGCTATGTGCAACTGCAGCTGTATCTGCATACAATATACAATATGCTACGTTAATGTTTTCCAGTAATGTGGTATTTAGGGGTATATTTACTCAAAATCGATCTGCTTCGATTTTTGGCAGATTTTTGGTTGATTTTATATTTCAGGGTCTAAATCCCACATTTACTAAAAGATGATTTTAAAAAAAAAATTCTGACACAAGGGCCCTCATTCCGAGTTGTTCGCTCGCTAGCGCATGGCACACGCTAGGCCGCCGCCCTCTGGGAGTGTATCTTAGCTCAGCAGAATAGCGAACGAAAGATTAGCAGAATTGCGAATAAATAATTCTTAGCAGTTTCTGAGTAGCTCGAGACTTACTCCTACACTGCGATCAGCTCAGCCCGTTTCGTTCCTGGTTTGACGTCACAAACACGCCCTGCGTTCGGCCAGCCACTCCCCCGTTTCTCCAGTCACTCCCGCGTTTTATCCTGGCACGCCTGCGTTTTTCCGCACACTCACAGAAAACGGTCAGTTTCCGCCCAGAAACACCCACTTCCTGTCAATCACACTCCGATCACTTCAACGATGAAAATTCTTCGTTCGGACATGAGTAAATCGACTAAGTTTTTGCTAAAATACTTAGCGCATGCGCGCTGCGTACCATACGCATGCGCATTTTTGCCTTAATCGCTCCGTTGCGAAAATCGGCAACGAGCGAACAACTCGGAATGACCCCCAATGTCAAAAATCATCTGTTAGTAAATGTGTGATTTAGACCCTGAAACACAAAATCGATAAAAAAAACAATCAAACATTGACCAAAAGAAAATTTTTAAAAAATCAATCAACATTGACCCAAATCGACTTTTAGTAAATATACAGATGGAGCCTCGTTCATCTATACATCTATGGCTTTTGTCCCGATCACAGAGTCACAGTGTGCTTGGTCGCAAGGTGGCGCACTGTCGCAGGGTGGCACATAGAGCTTAGCATGGCATATGGCGTAGCATTTGGCGTTACCGGTGAGTGTAATACCAGCGATCATCTATCAGATGATGCTTTTAAAAATCACCATTGCGCATGTGTGAGGTGTCCAATAAAATACTATAGTGCAAGAATCACCATTGCGCATGCGTGAGGTCTCCATTAAAATACACTATAGCGCTTTACTGTACAGTACAGTACTGTATGTTAAATAGACATGTTTCTAAGAATGTCAGAAGTGATGTAAAGTCATGATAATGTATTACACTCAACGCTTAACATGCCTTAAAGATGAATGTCGGGCCCCACGGTCATTTTTATAAAGTCATCAGCACCCAAACTAAGAATACCAATACAAAAAAAGAATGTATTCTAGTAAGCTATCTCTGCGTCAATGACGCATGCTAGAATTGGCTCTGGAAAGCACGGTGTATAACCATTAGTAAAAACGGCAGCAGTTCTGCCTTAACCTGAATCTCCAATTAAGAACCCTTCTGCATATTGCCCTTACGGTACTAGGGTCTTTAAATGTATTGAAACACAATTTATTTCTCTTAAACTTTTCTCTGAGCTTGATAAAATCCAGTTTTCTTACTCAGAGTATAGAAATCAAGAGAGAAAGTTTATCATAGGGTAGTAATATCTAATCAATCCATTAAACTAACAGAATACAAGAAAACTTACATAAAACAATTGCATGTCATAATATGCAGCAGTGTACCAAACAGAGAAGGCAACTAGCATTCAGGAGTCACTATAAGTTTAAAAACACATTAAGGATCCCACTCTTACCGCTCACCATCTGATGTCACCAATATTAAGGATCCCACTATAACCGCTCACCATCTGATGTCACCAATATTAAGGATCCCACTATAACCGCTTACCATCTGATGTCGCCAATATTAAGGATCCCACTATAACTGCTCACCATCTCATGGCGCCAATATTAAGGATCCTACTATAACCACTCACCATCTGATGTCGCCAATATTAAGGATACTACTATAACCGCTCACCATCTCATGGCGCCAATATTAAGGATCCTACTATAACCACTCACCATCTGATGTCGCCAATATTAAGGATCCCACCATAACCACTCACCATCTGATGTCGCCAATATTAAGGATCCCACCATAACCACTCACCATCTGATGTCACCAATATTAAGGATCCCACTGTAACCGCTCACCATCTGATGTCGCCAATATTAAGGATCCCACTATAACCGCTCACCACCTGATGTCGCCAATATTAAGGATACTACTATAACCGCTCACCATCTCATGGTGCCAATATTAAGGATCCCACTATAACCGCTCACCACCTGATGTCACCAATATTAAGGATCCCACTATAACCACTCACCATCTGATGTCGCCAATATTAAGGATCCCACTATAACCACTCACCATCTGATGTCGCCAATATTAAGGATCCCACTATAACCACTCACCATCTAATGTCGCCAATATTAAGGATCCCACCATAACCGCTCACCATCTGATGTCGCCAATATTAAGGATCCCTCTATAACCGCTCACCATCTGATGTCGCAAAAATTAAGGAACCTACTATTACCGCTCACCATCTGATGTCGCCAAAATATTGAGAATCCCCCTATAACTACTCTCCATGTGATGTTGCCAATACAGTATTAAGGATCCCACTATAACCGCTCTCCATCTGATGTCGCCAATATTAAGGATCTCACTATAACCACTCTCCATCTGATGTCGCCAACATTAAGGATCCCTTTATAACTGCTCTCCATCTGATTTCACCAATACACTATTACGGATCCCACTATAACCACTCACCATCTGATGTCGCCAATATTAGGGATCCCACTATAACCAATCTCCATCTGATGTCGCCAATATTAGGGATCCCACTATAACCACTCACCATCTGATGTCACCAATATTAGGGATCCCACTATAACCACTCACCATCTGATGTCGCCAATATTAGGGATCCCACTATAACCACTCTCCATCTGATGTCGCCAATATTAAGGATCTCACTATAACCGCTCACCATCTGATGTCGCCAATACGGATATTGCATTAAAAATTTCACCTCTGACTCTGACGTATTTCGATTTATGTCAAATGTTTCTCAAAGCAAGTGAGGCAATGAGCTGGTGTACTGCAGCCCAGAATGCCATAACTTTTGAACAGAGTCATCAGATATGACCAAAGTCCGTCCAGCACTTGTCACTGGATTGGGGGAAAATAATGTGTACAGTAGATTAGAAGGTACCAAGTGCCAAAGGAACATGTGTTGGTGTTTCTTTGATTCCAAAGCATATAGATGCTCTAGCAGCATTTTGTCATGCCATACCTCCCAGGGCCGGCTCCAGGCCTACTAGCACCCTGTGCGAGAAAATGTAAAAGCGCCCCCTAACCCCTATGCGCGCGCCGAAGGCGCGCGCGCTTCGTGAAAAGTGGGCGTGGCCTCCTGGGAAAGTGGGTGTGGCCTCGTAACTTCATATTATTAAACTATAAATAAATATATTTTTTCACACCCCCTCTATGCACACAATTAGCAGCCTTATGCAGAACAGCCACAGTAGTGTTCCTTACACACAATGTCTCCAGTGTAGTGCCAGCTACACATGACATGCCCCGCAGCAGTGCCAGCTACACATGACATGCCCCTCAACAGTGCCAGCTACACACAATAGACCCCCAGCAGTGCCAGCTACACATGATAGTGTTCACGTTTTAGGGCAGGGTGCTGATCACAAGGAGGGCACATTTTTAAGTAAGGAGGGCAAAATGATGTACATACTGTAATACTTGGTGCTCCTCCACCCACATGCTGAAGCAGGGACAGTGCGCGCCGAAGGCGCGCAGCAAAAATTTAGGGCCGTTGCTTCGTGGGGAAGGTGCATGACCACAGAGTAGTGGCAATTCGCATTACACCACATAGTAGTGCAGCTAATACACATTGCACCAGGTAGAACCTCCTACACACTTTGCGCCAGGCAGAGCACGTTAGACACTTTGCGCCAGGCAGAGCACGATAGACACTTTGCGCCAGGCAGAGCACGATAGACACTTTGCGCCAGGCAGCGCACGATAGACACTTTGCGCCAGGCAGCGCACGATAGACACATTGCCTAGCCACAGATGCCTAGTAGATACACTACATGATATGCCCCCCAGCAGTGCCAGCTACACGTGACATGCCCCCCAGCAATGCCAGCTACACGTGACATACCCCCCAGCAGTGCCAGCTACACGTGACATGCCCCCCAGCAGTGCCAGATACATAAATGGCCACACAGTGCAGATATGCCCCCAGTGCCAGATACATAAATGCCCCCACAATGCCAGATACATAAATGACCACACAATGCCAGATACATAAGTGCCCCCACAGTGCCAGATGCATCAATGACCCCACAGTGCCAGATACATAACTGCCAGATACATAAATGCCCCCAGTGCCACAAAACATAAATGCCCCCACAGTGCCAGATAAATAAATGCCCGCCGTGCCACAAAACATAAAAGCCCCCACAGTGCAGATATGCCCCCACAGTGCCAGATACATAAATGCCCCCAGTGCCAGAAACATAAATGCCCCCACAGTGCAGATATGCCCCCACAGTGCCAGAAAATTAATGCCCCCACAGTGCAGATATGCCCCCACAGTGCCAGAAAAATAATGCCCCCACAGTGCAGATATGCCCCCACAGTGCCAGAAAAATAATGCCCCCACAGTGCAGATATGCCCCCACAGTGCCAGAAAAATAATGCCCCCACAGTGCAGATATGCCCCCACAGTGCCAGAAAAATAATGCCCACAGTGCAGATATGCCCCCACAGTGCCAGAAAAATAATGCCCCCACAGTGCCAGAAAAATAATGCCCCCACAGTGCAGATATGCCCCCACAGTGCCAGAAAAATAATGCCCCCACAGTGCCAGAAACATAATGCCCCCACAGTGCAGATATGCCCCCACAGTGCCAGAAAAATAATGCCCCCACAGTGCAGATATGCCCCCGTGCCAGAAAAATAATGCCCCCACAGTGCAGATATGCCCCCACAGTGCCAGAAAAACAATGCCCCCACAGTGCCAGAAAAATAATGCCCCCACAGTGCAGATATGCCCCCACAGTGCCAGAAAAACAATGCCCCCACAGTGCCAGAAAAATAATGCCCCCACAGTGCAGATATGCCCCCACAGTGCCAGAAAAATAATGCCCCCACAGTGCCAGAAAAATAAACGGCCCCACACAGTGCCAGACAGATTTTAACTTACCTGTCTGTCACTGACACTGCGGTGCTGCTGGGAGCCGGGAATACTGCTGTGGGCGGGCCGCGGACGGAGGAACAAAACTGTGTGCGCGCTATGCACGCTGCGCGGCGCCGGCGTCCAACGTCAGACGCCGGCGCCGCACAGCGCGCTGCATAGCGCGCACACAAGCGGCCGGGAGTCGGAGTCGGACACACAGAGGCTGGCTCCAGGCAGGAAAATGGCGGCCGCAGCGTGCGGCGCCCTGTAAGAGTGGCGCCCCGCGCGGCCGCTCTAGTCGAACATGCCTGGAGCCGGCCCTGATTTTACCTCCAGTATCAGGTCTATTACTAGACCAATCTTGGAGTTCCTTAGCAAGTTGGTTATGTGAAATCAAGAGACCATGAAGTTATTATATTGTGTTTTCACTGTACTTTTACTATTTGACAAATCACTTAAACATTGGAGTTCAGGTAATGGCTATGAAAAATCAAACTGCTGCCAATCAAATATCCCTAGGTTTTGTAGCTAGAAAATAGTGCTACTCTTGTAGTTCCCTTCACAAAAAGTTAATTCATTAATGGAATACCTCTAAACTTAAGGTCCCTAAACATCAGGGAAATGTCGGGGAATCGGTGAAATGTTTTATTTAAAAAATCACTGATTTGCCATTATTATTATTATTATTATTATTATTATTATCAGTTATTTATAACATTGGGGGTTATTTAGAGATGGACGCAGATCTGTTTTCTCGCAGCAAGATCTGCGCACAGGGCAAGGCCGCCCAGCATGTCTGTGGCGCCACCCCGTGATGCGTCTGCAATTTAATTGTGGATGCATCAATTTAAGTTTGACCCCTGTCCGCCACCCGACATGCCCCCGTTTTGCCCGCCATGCCCCTGCAATGCCGAAATGCCACCCCCCCAAACGCCCATTGCTGTCAATCACTATGCGCTTGCAGCCTTCCTGGATGCAGCCACATAGTGAAGTGTTGTACACACACACTATTGACAGTACGCGTGCACAGACCAGATGGATGCGGCCACTGCGTACAGATACACGGCTGTGTACATCTCTGAATTGCCCACAGAAAATATTTGGCCATTCACATCAGTCCCTGCCCCAGTGGAGTTACAGTCTATATTCCCTATCACATGTACACACACACACACACACACACACACACACACACACACACACACACACACACACACACACACACATTCACGCTAGGGTTAAGTTTGTTGGGAGCCAATTAACCTACCAGGATATTTTTGGATTATGGGAGAAAACCGGAGTACCCCGGTGAAACCCACCCAAGTACGGGGAGAATATATAAACTCCACACAGTTAGGGCCATGGTAGGAATCAGTGCTGTGAGGCAGTAATGCTAACCATTACACCATCTGTGCTGCCCAATTTTTGGTCAGGAACAGGAAATCAAGATTTTTTAAACATGTTTAATATTCCTGATCCCCACACCCATTTTACCATATTAATACAGACTAATTATTTTAAATGTTAAATTTGATAAAACAACATAATACACTTTGTTTTTCATTGTGTTACTGTTGTACTTATTGATGCATTTGTAGCTTTAGCAATGAATTCAATAAAAGACTTACCAAAGCTAAAGTACTACTAACACTAAACTATAGTCATTTGCTAGATGTCAGTGACTCGTCTTGCAAATGATGTATATATTTTTGTATAATTATACTTACACTTTTTCTAAAATAAAAAAATACTACTAGTTTTATTTTCGGGAAATAATTTTCAAATTCAACTTTCATTGGGAATTGTCACTAACATTGCACATTAACTGTAAAGTGGTGTAATTATGTGTCTGCTGTATGACTGATCATGTATCTCATGGGGGAGAAAACATATTGCGTTGATTCACTTACAGCTGTCTTATGTATAAATAAAACAAACAACATATTGCCTTAATATTCTAGTTACTGTTTATTTTAGTGTACATAGTAAATTCTATCTAAAGACTCCATTTTCCATACTATTTGCTGCTAGCAGCTTTTTTTTTTTTTTTTAAGTTTCAGTGCATTTTGTAATGATATTTACTAATGTGCCAGAAGTATTTAACATGATTTACCTATCTGGTGAGGTCCAGTGGTGTCTTTCTGTTCTGTGGCATCATTTCCTACATATAGTATGTTGTTGGAAGCCTGGTAGGCTGCTGGAGAAGAGATATTAACTAACACGTATTGTACCCGTATGCCGCGCGTGTGTATTGCGCCCCATATGCATGCGTAGTTTTGCCATTTTTTTTAAATGATCGCTACATGATCGCGAACATCGGCGGCTAGCGATCAACTCGGAATGACCCCCAATGATTGTCTGCACATGCTCATTGTGCTTTAACATGACAGGGACTCGTTGCCAGAAAATGGTGACCATACTGCTTATGGCATACGGGTTTCTTAATACTGCTGTTTGCTATATATTGGGTTGAAGTCATAACCCCTTTTAGAAATGATTGCTGAAGGGGTAATGGATTGTTTTTAAATTGAGCCCATAAAGTAGAAATCAGGCTGTAAGATAAACACACGCATAAGAAAATATGTGATAAAGTGTTTAAATAGTAGAATGAAGCCTATAGTGTCATTTTTATTATTTTATCCAATAAAAATCCTGCACCGGTAGAATGTGTTTGTATGGGGGAGGGTAGATGCTGGTGGGTTGGTGGCCCTTACGTGTGTAACGTTTTCATTATATAACTGGGTCTGGTATTATATTATAAAGAGTGAAATATACACAAGTTAATGCCGGTTTGAACAGATAATATACCAGGTTATCAACAAAGGTAGCATTATAAGTGGGTGATATCAACGTTGGAAAATTGTTCTTTCTTCAGAGATATTTGCTTGTTTGTTTTCATCTTGCAAAAGTATTATGGTTGCTGGGTTTCATACATAGTCATTAAAGAAAATGTGGGAATAAACACACCACCAATATTAGTATTTGGTTTTGTCAGAAAGTGATGTTAGTTATTATTGTATATAATTCCAGTATGATGCCACGTACACTTCAGGTGGTATAATTTGGATTGTCATATGTACAACATTGCAGTAACTGGCAACTGCCACTGAGTGTGTTTAGTTGTGTGGCCACAGTCAGGGTTGGAGTGGCTCAGAGTGGTACAGGTAAAACCCCCAGTGGGCCCAGAGGAGTTCCACCTCCTCTTTGGACTATGGTGTATTTTCTAAAGTGCATTTCCATTATTAATCTGGTACATTTTCATGCATGCACTAGCAGTGTTTAATGTGTGTGTGTGTGTGTGTGTGTGTGTGTGTGTGTGTGTGTGTGTGTGTGTGTGAAAAAAGCAGTGGATAAGGTGTTTCTGAGTGACCAATAGTGTCATATAAATTTTAGGAGGCTATGTTAAAAAGTTATATACAATTTAATCACATACAATTCATACCAGTAAAAATAAATCTCAAAGCCACATGTAAAAAAACTAATAAAACTGACAAAATGTCTCTGGAGCCAAATACAAATACACAGAATAACACTATGAGTTGATATAAAACAAGAGGACCAAGCTACTAATGTTATAAAATTAGTGTAAAAAATCAAGGTAAATGTATATCTTAACTTGAGAGGATGGGTTATGCCTGGTAGCACACAACGCATTTCGTCCTATCTGGACTTCATCAAGGGGTGGATGAAGTCCAGATAGGACGAAACGCGTTGGGTGCTATCAGGCATAACCCATCCTCTCAAGTTAAGATATACATTTACCTTGATTTTATATTTTATATTTAAAGTTTATAACATTAGTAGTTTGGTCCTCTTGTTTTATATCAACTCATAGTGTTATTCTGTGTATTTGTATTTGTATTTTTATTTGGCTCCAGAGACATTTTATTAGTTTTATTAGTTTTTTACATGTGGCTTTGAGATTTATTTTTACTGGTGTGAATTGAATGTGATTAAATTGTATATGACTTTTTAACATAGCCTCCTAAAATTTATATGACACCATTGGTCGCTCAGAAACACCTTATCCACTGCTTTTTTCACATTATTTACAAAGCACTTTACCAATGCTTTTTTCTTAAGGTGTAGCAGACGCCCGAATATATCTAAGGGAGTGTCCTGTAGGGAGGTAATCTATTTATTTATTTTCTATCTATCTACCCAAGCAATTTGGTCTGACTACTAGTACTGACTGGCTACCGTGAATTGGCGCTGTTAGTTTTTCTTCTACATATATATATATATATATATATATTTATCAAGGTGCCCAGACCATGCACTCTCTAATGGTTAGACAAAGCTCTGTGGCAGCTGGCCACACCCCCTCTGGAGACTGGCCACACCCCTAGACCTGGGCCCCTATCACTGCATTACCGGGTGGGCCCTTCATGCCCCAGTCCAATACTGACCACAGTGGATTTTGCATAATGAGTACTTTCATTATGAAACAATAGGAAGTGATTGTATATCTATTAAATATTGTGGCAAAATTCTGTTGTTGTTATTATTAGAGTGTTAAATATTTAGTTAGATTAATTTATAACATTTATTTGAGTAATTGGTGAACAATCTGTCTAATAATATGCCTGCCAGCTGACTAGTACAACTGAGAGGTTAAACAGCAAATATATTGCATAGAGAAATAGTTACACATGTATGTGCACTTGTCCAAATGCTGAATCCAAATCAAGAGCATAGCCTGACACATCTGGAAAGACATACAGCTAAGCTCACTTTTCATGTCCAAAAATTCTAAATAATCTGGTGAAAGAATAATAAGACCTTTAGGGTGAGGCTGCTTGTGTGAAATTTTAATGGCCAAACATTTTATTAAAAGAAAACAAAAAGGTCCAAAAATAGCTCGGGAAACAAGGCAGTGAGAGAAACTAGGAGATAGGAGGAAGGAAGGCAGGGGTGGGGAAAAGGAAAGTTAGAGGGAGAAAGAAACAAGATTTGAAGCAAAAATGATCAGCAAGTGAAAGTGCTGGCATGGTACAGCAGTATCCACAGGACAGGTATAGCAGAGGGCATGATCAGCTCCGACTTTTCTTCAGATGTATGCAGGCACCAGGAGGGAAGGTTAATGAAGGGTCAGCAGCCAGAGGAAGGTAGCTGGGTTGGTATCTTAGAGGTACTGCCAAAACGACAGTCTGGATCATTCTGCAACCTCACAACGAGGGGAGGTGCTGGATTCTGCCAGGCTTTCAGCTCATTATTGTTGCTTTAAAATTAGTCGAGGAAATTGACTCTTGATTGAGGAAGTGGATGGAAAGGACGGAACAGGTTTAGACTGGGTCAGAATGGCGATGTGGAATTTGCAAGACGTCGCCTTCTCCAAGTTTTTCCTAAATCTTACCTCTAATCAAATCTTTTTGGTACCCCTATGTCTTACTGCACCGCCTTTCAGAAAAAAATTACAAGGATTTACTTGTTAACTTGCTTCCATCTGCTGGAACATCCCCAAACTTTGAGAATAATTCTACGGTCAATGACTTGGGAATACATTTAGATTTCCTCTTTTCTGGAATTGCTTGAAACTTTGTGACTGTGTTTGGATACCTGGATCACTGTTTATTAGGGGGTTGCAATGTAATTTATTATACCAAAAGGATTATTTTATATCAGGTTTCTCGCAATGCTGAGATATGAGCTTGGACTGTCATTGTGGATTGTGCTAAGCCTCATTCAGGTGAGTACACATCATATGTCAAAGTGCCTATCAAATGTCATCTTAAGGTGTCATCTCATTCAAGGCTCTCCTAAAGGAAGGATGTTAAATCTATACCTTTAAAAGTGAACATCTTTCTATGTGTTCTGTTATGTGTGATGTTTCATGTTTTCATTTAGCCTTCAGTTTGCCACCATGTGTGTTTTGAATGTGAATATTAGTGCAGTTGTATCATTGAGTCCCAATGTGCTTTGTGTACTTTTTTTCAGGATGTGGAGCCAGTAAAATGCACCATCAACATAACAGAGAGCAATGTCTCCTCGCAAGCTGTCTATCTAAAGTGGAGTAGCCCTGGCAATGCCTGTAACTTCAGCTTGACAAGCAAGGCAAGCAATTTTTGGGAGACCACGTGTAACCCCATACAGAAGACAAATGATTCATATGATTGCACACAGACTGGCCTTGAGGCAGGGACACTGTATGATATAAGCATTGTAGCTCAGCAGGATGGAGAGACAAAGAATCTCACTTTGCAAACAGGTATGAAGTGTGACAGGTGCATGACATGTGCATGGCTGATTGTGTCTCCAAACTGGGATTTCAAAACTTGCAAAACTGGGATTTCATGGATGTATCACAGATATGTGTGAGATTTAAGCTTTAAAAACCAAACTTTAGTTAGACCTGACTGTTGTGTTCAGTTCTGGAGACCATACCTACATGAAATACTGTCATTATTACCCTCATAAAAGGGGGTGTAGTACTGCTGACCGGCGGTCAGGAGACCGCCGGTCAGCTTACCGACGCCGGGATCCCGGCAGCATACCGACGCCGGGATCCCGGCGGGGAGGGGCGAGTGCAGCAAGCCCCTTGCGGGCTCGCTGCGCTCGCCACGCTGCGGGCTCGGTGGCGACCTGCGGTCGCCACGGATTCGATTCCCACTCTATGGGTGTCGTGGACACCCACGAGTGGAAAGAGTCCCTGTTGGTCAGGAATGCCGACCATCGGGATAGTGAGCTGTCGGGCTGTTGGAGGAGGTCATGTGACTGTCGGTAAGCTGACCGGCGGTGACATGAATACCACCCCAGAAGAGGGTATGGGGACATGCATAAAATATATAAGCGCATTCAAGTTTCCAGCAAGGTTTAAAAGGAGAGTGTTTTCTGAAGTCAGATATTATCAAGAACAAAGAAAAACACTTTGAAACTAGATGATAGTGCGGTCAGACTGAATGATAACAAATATTATTTAATAAGTTTAGCTGTATGGAGTATTCTTCCAGTAGGTACAGTTGGTAAAAAGAAGATATAATCATGCTTGGGAAAGGCAGGACATCCAATGTAAGCATAAGACTATACTAAGCGTAATGGGTCGAAGTTATACCAATTAGTCAAAGCCAACATCAATGTTTTTTATTACTATGTATGGCAGATATAAAAAGTGTGAGACATTTCCCATATAGAAAATGATTCACAAAGATTCAACAATGTGCCTTGTATAGCTGTCAGGAAGTAAAACTCATTTGTAGTGTAAGCAGCAACCTTGAAAGTTAATGATACAGGTATCTCATTTAACAGGACCCACATCAAAGTGGTGTCAGCATGTGCATGATGCATTTGGTCAGTCTTAAGAGAAGCGATCAAAGGTTATACAGAATATAGTAATAGAAACATTAATATCGCCAGTGCAGAACTTTTATGTAAAATCAAATGCTACATCAGTGATCCAGCTTCTAATACTCAATTCACTATAGCATACCTCCCAACATACATGACCCATTCCAGGAGGGACAATATGCTCTGTTCCTGGACTTTCATCTTTAGGATTACTATCACCTGTTTTGAGCAGGTTAATTGATAACAAAGGTGTTTCAACACAGGTGAGGGCAATCTTAAATTAAGAAGGAAGTCCAGGAATAGAGCATTTTGTCCCTCCTGGAATAGGTCATGTATGTTGAGAGGTATGCTATAATAAATAAAGCATACCTCCAAACATGACCCATTCCAGGAGCGACAAAATGCTCTATTCCTGTACTTCCCTCTTAATTTATAATTGCTATCACCTATGTTGAACTAGTTAATTGATAAGAAAGGCTTTTCAACACAGGTGATGACAATCACACATTAAGAGGACAATTCCAGAAACAGAGCACTTTGTCTACTGGAATGAGTCATGTTGGGTTGCATGGATAAAGTGTTCTTCATTGACAAGTCATCTCAGAGTTATACACAGACACATACAGTAGGGGTATATTTACTAAAGCGCAGGTTTATAGAAGTGGAGATGTTGTCCATACCAAACGATCAGAGTCTTGTCATTTATCTAGCACCTTCTAGAATAGGCATTCTAAACCTCAGCCCTCAAGGCACACTAAAGCTGGATAAGATTATCTGTCCAATCTGGCTGGTTGGAACGAAAATCTAGTAATGTCTGGGTGCAAATGACAATCAACCATTTGCTCCCAAACTCTGGAAAATAGACAAAAATTGTTGTTCAGATAAATTGGTTAAATCAAACGGATTTAACCAATTTGTCTGAATGGGTGTAATACACGTTACCAGTGAACTGGATGCCAGCGGTCAGAAGACCGACCACAGCATCCCAATGGAGAGAATCCCGACAGGGGGCATGTAAGTATACTTACCCCCCAATACCCCCCTAACCCTCCCTTCCTGCAGCCTACCCCCCCTCCCCACCCCCACCCAGCGCAGCCTAACCATAACTCTTCCTAGTGGTGCCTAAACCTAACCCCCGTTCCCCACAGCCTAAACCTTACCCTTCCTTTCCCACCACCTTACCCCCCTGGGGATTCTGAAACCTAACCCCCCTCCTCGCAGCCTAACCCTAACCATCCCTGGGGGTGCTTAAATTTAACCCCACTGCCCGCAGCCTAACCCTAACCCTCCCTTCCCCACAGCCTAACCCTAACTCTCCCAGGTGGTACCTAATCCTACCTCCCTTCCCCACAGCCTAACCCTAACTCTCCCAGGTGGTATCTAATCCTACCTCCACTACTCACAGCCTAACCCTATCCCTTCCCAGGGGTGCTACAATTTAACCCCCCCCCTCCCCACACACACACAGCCTAACCCTAACCCTCACTTGCCCCCAGCCTAAACCAAACCATCCTCCAGGGGTGCCTAACCCTAACCTACCCCCCCATGGGCTAACAGTACAGTGGGCGGCATGCTTACAATCGGGATGCCGGGTGTCGGGATTCTGGCATTTGCATTTAGGCTGATGTCATAGTTCCGGTATCGGCAGTTTGCCCATGTGTCGGGATTCCGGAGCTGAGATTTTGACGATTAGCATCCCAACCGCTGGCATCCCGACCACAAGCATCCTGACTACATCCCGTCTGAATGACCATTATTGTCTGCTCAGATTTTTGTTCCAACCAGAAAGATTGGCAGATAATCTTACAGTGTGTATCCAGCTTAACAGTCCAGGTTTTAGTGATATCCATGCTTGAGCACAGAAAAATTGAAGTTGTCTGCACTCACAATTCAGAATAATAATTGCTGGGGTGTCACTCAATATTTCATTGGATCAAAAGAAGCATTCCTTGTTCCTTGAATATATAAAGTTCCTGTATAGAGTGCACTCACCAGACGGATACTGTAGCCAACAGGGTTTTATTGGGACATCATACACATTTTCATGCCGACGTTTCGGTCCTTATTAGGACCTTTGTCAAGCACAGGTGTCTTAATTAGTACCTCAGTTATTTTATTTTAACCATCTGTGCCGAAGCCTGGATATCACTAAAACTTGCTGTTAGTGTGCATTGAGGCCCAAGGTTGGGAATGCCTGATCTAGAAGATAATAACTAGATTTTAATTGGTTGCTATAGGCAACATCTCCACTTCTATAAAACCGCACATTAGTGTATATAACTGATAAACTCTATAAAATTAAAAATAAAATCTGATCTAAAGTAACACTTAAAAGATTTGAGTTTGTTAAAGTGTGCGCTGTGGATGGGTTAATGGTTATTCCACATTCTAACTGCTTACAGAGACACTATTTCTGACTAAGTACCTGTATACACTAGCTATATTAATTATATGACGCTGCAGTGAACTAATGTGTCTGTGAATTACAATCTTTATTTATAAGTCAATAATACATTTTATATACGTGTTCAATAATTAATTCATTGAATAGCACTCCCAGATATAAATAAACACAAAGACAAATGAAACCATCTTCACAAAGGCTTACTATTAAACTATTTCTCACCTGTATTTTATGACTATTATCAAGAATATTTCTTATATACTACTATGCAGCTGGTTTTTAGGATCTTTGTGCGTGACCACAGGTGAACCTGTGAAAATTGAGCTCAAGACAAGTGTAGTTATAGAAAAATATTATTCACATTTCTACTACTAAAATCACCTGTTGGAGTTAGTCTTGCAAGGCTCATAGAAACGATTCTATGTATTTATATGTACAGGTGGAGTATATTAATTTTCTAAGCATTGAATGACAGAGCATCAGTTGTATAGTGTTTTGATCATACTGTACTTAAGGCTAACTGTCTGGTTTTGAAATATTTTTGAGTGGGCAGAGTTAGTATGGTGAAACAGCCACCCAGAGCAGGCCCTGACCAATATGATGCCCTAGGCAAGATTTTGGCTGGTGCCCCCTAGCACCACTGCTGGTTCCGCCTCTGACCTTGTACCTCCTATATTTTAAATAAGAACAGTTCGCACATTTGGCGCACAGCCCAAAAAGGGGTGTGTTTTTGCTGGCAAGGGGCATGGCCACACAATAACCCCAATTCCAATTACGCCACACAGTACTGCAACTTTATTCACATATGATCATGCGATAATGTCCATAATTCATATTACATCCCACAGTAGTATCACTTTACCTTTATAAACGGTACTACTTACAGTAGAGCCCCTTATTCACATTACATCACACTGAATTGCTCCTTATTCACATTACACCACACCCTAGTGCTCTTTATTCACATTAGACGACACAGTAGTGCCCTTTCTATACGCAACGCCACATAGTAGAGCACCTTATACACATAATGCCACACATTAGTAATGCATTTACACACATTCCACACAGTAATGCCCCTTACACATATGAGACACCTTATTAATGTCCTTTTAAACATAATGCGCCTTACACATTATGACAGCCTTTATTAATGCCCTTTTACACATAATGTCCCTTACGAATATGCCGCACATGATTAATGCCCTTATACACATAATGACACAGTGCCCCCTACACATTTGCTGCACATTATTAGTGCCCCTATACACATAATGACACACATACAGTAATACACTGTTACACATATGCCGCACATTATTAATGCCCTTATACACATAATGACACACATAGTGCCCCTTACAGATATGTTGCACATTATTAATGCATTTTTACATGACACATAATGCTCCTTACACATATTCCGAACACTACTGCACAACCAACCCACTCACATGCACACAGCACTCACACTGTCACTAACACTGTGACCTCTGCATCTGCTTGGATACAGATGTGTCCTCATAAATATTGCCTCAATGCTAACATCGGGCACACTTTTTTTTAATGAAAATGCATCTTATTTGCATTGCTATGTGGCTAGGATGCACAAGCAGCTTCTGCTGATTAAACTGATATGCAGCATGCCTATATACTGTGTGAAACTGTGGCTGTATCTGCATATAAAATGCTACACACAGAATATAGGCATGCCGCATATCATTTTAATCAGCAGAAGCTGCTGATGCCCCTAGGCATATCAAATGCCCTAGGCAATTGCCTAGTTTGCCTATGCCTATGGCCGGCTCTGCAGCCACCACCCAATATAAATAACTTAAATGCGCTAAATAATTAATCAATTAAAAAAGTTTGGCCACAATGCCTTATTGCATTAATAAATGGAATGGTATATACTCATACTCATACTTTATACTCATTAATTTCAAAGGTAAGAATGACAAAATGGACACAAAGAAAACACATTAGTAAAACGTATATTGAATTAGCATTCCATTAAGTTATCTACAGTGTTGAATTTTGACCAAAGCTGTGAAGCGCTCAGTCTGAATATGTTAGTGACTGAAATCTATTAAGTTTATCTGCAGTTGGCAAATTATTCAGTCTGCTGTTGGTGACTTGATGGCATAGTTATAAAATACAACTTGCTGGATATACATCAAAAACAGACATTTTGTGCAGAGCCCCAACAGGGCTTGTGCTGGTTCCGCCCCCTCTGTGCATGACATCATAATGTCATATATAGGGGGCGGGGCCATCCAGCACCCAGATGCACTGCAGTGCATGGAGTGTCTAGAAGATGCTCCATGCAGCTGTATACATCGCAGTGTCTACCTGCAGTGTCCTAAGGACACTACGAGCAGCACTGCTTCAGTGTTACAGACACCCTGCTAGCCAGAACCAAAGGCCGTGGGTAAGGAGGCCAATCCCGTTATCGGGATTGGTGGGATCCTGGGATTTAGGCCCAAAAACCTGCGGGATTCATTCTCGGGATTAGATTGAGGGATCAGCGTTGAGCGTCGTCATGATGCTCAGATACTGCCTGGCATCCTCCTCCCTACTCCCCAGTCACCCGCCGCCGGGAGGGAGAAGATGATATTTCCCACCCGTACACCCACAATCTATGGCGAGTTATGTGTGCGGGGCGGGATGAGGGAGTGGCGACATATGAAAAAGCCAATCCTGTATATCCTGGGTTTGAACATTTTTCAATCCTGATACCTGGGATTGAAAAAATGATCTGGGATTGGCCTCCCCAGCTGTGGGTCAGTGACAGTGCTGTCAACAGAGCCCTGTGGCCTTTGCGGCGGCACTAGCCACACACCCCTAGTTACGGCTCTATTTTCAGGGACTACTCACAAATATTAAGCATCACTAGAACGCATGTATGGAGGACATCAGCAGATATCAGAGATCTCTGCTGCAGTCTCCTACTTTAGATCATAAAAGCAGCCCCCATAGGTTTCTATGGGTGCTACCAAAATTACAAATTTACCAAACTCTGGAATGTGAACATTAAGATGCCATTGGCTATTGTAGCCTACAGTATGCGCCATATTCCACAAAAGTTTCTCTACGAGGGATCTGAAGGAACTGATGAGCACAAATGTCCAGTTGTATGTCAGGAGACCGTATATGGAAGTTAAGTGGTTACACATTCATAGCCAGATTAAGATGGGGGTGCAGGGCATACTGTACCCCGGGCTCCTGTCTGTCAGGTCCCCCACCCCGGCTGAAGCACATTGACATCACTAGCTCTCCATTTTGTACAGCAGCAGAACCAGGCAGCCTGAATGTGAGCAGGACAGTATGCATTGCAGGCAGAGACACAGGAGTATCAAGTTTCATAAGCTACCAATGATGCTTCCTGACCAGAGAATAGATAGAAGGGGGGAGAGAGCTGTAAGTAACCCAGGAATCCCAGCTTCTTCTCCTCCCTGCCTGGGTGTCTAGGTCCTAGGTACCCTGTTATCTAATGATAGCATTCGGGTCTAGAGAGAGACACACACACACAGAAAGTCCCCCTGAGTCCTGTCCCAGTGTGTAAGAAGTACATAGCAGCCACTGCGGTGACACTTAAAGGTGACCTTTTATGGTCAAACTTCATTGAAAACAAGAACATAGGCACTCACCAGGTGAGGCACTCATCCTGGTGAGTGCTTCTGTTCTTGTGTGTGTGTATATATATATATATATAAATATATATATATATATATATATATACTCACGCATATATCTGTTATATGCACCAATAAGAAATTATAATTATGAGGACCAAATACCCATGATTGATAAATATGCCCCTTACAATGCACTAGCAAGAAAATATAGATTGATTGGCAAAACATTACTAAAATGTTAATTTTCTAAGGGATTTTCTTTCTGATGAAGAATATTCCATGTCTAAAAGATACTTAGCATGGTAAAGTTTCTTACTATATATCATGAGCTGTAGGGACCATGTTGCATTGAATTCACTGCACGACATTTATCTTTTCTTAAGCCAGGTGAGGTTTATAGCATCTCTCATGTCTTTTACACAAGAAATAAAAAACAAATAATAAGTTAAAAATACACACACACACACACATATATATATATATATATATATATATATATATATAGTTGCATTCCACTCAAAAATGATGTTATCGTATTGAAAATATGATGCAGGTTACTCCAAGTTACTGCAATAACTCCTGATATTTGGAATATAATCTCTGTTGTAAATCATCTTTTAAAGATGAAAAAACACATTGCTGTTGGCATTTGAAAGATTGCTTGTTGTAGACTGACACCCAACCCGTAGCAACATCTGCAAATATGAAAACAGTTGTGTGATTTTTCCCCCATGGTTACAAATGGTAACATTGAATATCCTATCAGTAAAATTGTACAGCAGCGCGTTTCCATTCTTAAGCAGGCTATTTCAAAAACAGTTGACATTTCAAGCATGAAATATCGTTTTAGTAATTTGCCATAACCAATGTAATTATTTTAATTACCCAGCAGGTGAATTACGTGGTAAAGTTAACTGTGCTTCCCCGATACTCCATTCTGACCTCCTGCTCAGTAATGTTTAATGGGATTGGAGCATCAGGTGGACACACCTAAGCAATATTACCTTGTTTATCTTATCTCATTATTGCCACCCAAAAGTACATTTACAGTGTTGGATACAGTCATGTTTTCAGGGGGTTAGGTCTCCTTCTAGTATTAAACTGGATTATGGTATTTAGCAAAATAAATTTAGGTTATGCAAACCATTTAATATTGCTCTGTAAAATACATTATACAGGTATTATCATTTGACTTCGCTTTGAAGTCATTTTGGCAATGGTCTAGGTTTATACACTTTCTCTAAAACACTATTGGCAACATAACGGCAGACTTTGTAAAAGAGTACTGTGGTGCTGATAAACAGAACAGACATGTTACCAGCCTACCTACAGTTATCAGGGCATTGCTGAGGGACCCCTGGTTATACTACAATAATACTGGATATACTGGAGAAAATAGAAAGATGTCTATTCAAAGTCCTGCATACTCACACAATAGGACAACCGACTTCATTCATCAAAGCTTTTACTCTTTTCTCTTAAAAGGCATACATTTAATGTGTTCATTGCATAGTAATTGCAGTGCGTATAAATAATCTTTCCCATATCTAGTTCACTTGGTTGGTACAAAATATTGACCATTTTTCACTTAAGACAACCCCTGATCTCTGACACCTGCAACGCACGTGTGAAAAAGCAGGTTAAATAGCTATAAGAAAAGAAGTGCCCACCCCCCTTCCCTATAAACCTGAAACATCCTACTGTATATTGCATATTATTCCCACGCGAATACATTCATGTTGTTAATTTAAACATCTTGCCTCACGAAATGCATTCTTGTATGTGGGTGTAATTCTAGGAACATGGGCACACTACCAACTTTTGCCCATCCTATAGATACAGTACTTCCATTTTCATGAACTGAATCATGCAGAAAAACAGTTGCCAAATTGTTCATGTATTGCACGGCTGCATTTTATATCCTTGTACACCAGGTCTGTATACCAGCAGGTGCGTAACAGTGAACGCACCAAACCTGGTGATAGAAAAAAGATTACACCTGCAATACCACTATAGAGATACGTGTTGTTAGCATGTGGACTGTAATACTGTACATGTCACACAAGACACTAGACAGATAATGATTCATGAACCTTTATATGCAGCAGAGGTTCCAGGTGACTTAATAATGGTTCATCTGCTGCTGCAGTTCTGAGATACAATGAAAGTTTGGCTACTGTATAACACGTCTGCATGGCGATACATAACTTGTGTAATATTGCATCCATGGCTGGTTGCCAGCAAAGAATTCTTGGAACAATGTAAATGGCTTAAGTGTTTGTTTCCAGACAGGACCCTTTCAGCCCAGGCACTTCCCAACTTCATTGTCTCTTTGTTCTAACGGATGTTAAAGGGACTAAGTGTTTGTTTTCTGGGCCAGATAGATTAGATAAAGTCTGAATTTTTAAACTATACCTTCTAGGCACGCAAACCATTTTATGTCTCACTGTGTGCAACTGTACAACTCCTGAGACAGAATGTTCCGAGTACTAAGACTTCGGAATTTGTGTTTTAGGAAGCAGAAAATATTTATCTTGACCCATCTGTTCAGCTGAGAATAATTTCAGTATATTGTTAAAGTCTCTGCAAGAAAGCTTGTAGGAGATCTGACGTCATATGTAATAATAATTAAATAATAAGTACATCAGTGTACTTCACCTGCACCTGTTATCTAAGCAAAGCAGAGGCAGCCATTTTGTCAGCTTAGCCTATATGTACTAGAAGTCAGTTCATTAGGAAACAATCCCTTATGATTGTTGGCCATTCAGTGCCCCAGCAGTGCCTCTGCTTAGAAGTAACTTGATAGGCTTCATTAAAATAAAAACACCTCATACACTGTGTATAATAGGGTTGGACATCAACTATAATTTCTTCCAAACCGTCAATGGTTAAATGCCAATATTAGATATTTTTGCCATTGTTGGAGGATAACCAATGGAGCAAAAGCCATTTGGTATAAGTAGACACTTCCTGCATGCATTTGTGATTCAGAGCTGTATACTAGGATGCAGCATCGGATCACTTATGACTCCATCGGCTAGCTACATGATGATAAATACAATTTCTGGTTCTTTTATTATGTATTATGTTCTAATGATATGATGTCTGTTTTGTATTTCCGCAGTTATTTTCTTTATTGTACCTTTCTATTTGAATGATTTGTAACTGGAACAGTTACTGAATATCATTATTAAAGGAACTCTAAAGACTATTTGCTTAATAACTGTAATTTAAATATATTGTTACTTGTAAATGATCATTTAACTTAGGGGTAAACCAAATCCATTGTAGTCAGGTAGGTGTACACGATGTACCACCCTAGTGCCAAGGTCTTTTGTACATGATATTAGAATTAACCCAGATCATTATACTAATAATAGTGGTATAGTCCACTAAGAAAAAAAATACTGTAGTTGGCTTGTGCGCAGCTCATAAATGTAATTATCCTTGTCCATGGTGGCTGATAAATGATAGGAGCCCCAAGGAGACATCCAGAGCAATTGGCTAAAGTAGAAAGGAATTTAGAGGGGGAGACAAACACTCGAATAACTTGCATTTTGGAATATTTTGTTCTCCAACTGCCTGGTGCTGAGGAGTTTTTTGGCACTATACAAATAAATAATGATGATGAGGAGAAGAAGAAGAAGAAGAAGACGAAGAAGAAGACGCAGGTAAGAAGGAAAAGAAGAAAAGCAAGAAGACATTAAGAAAGAGAAAGACTTAATAAAATGACATATTAAAATGATATGTTAACTAACAAGAAAGCAGAGAACAGGAACATACTGTAAGAGCAAAACTCATTTTGTATGTCTTGTTTCTATTCCAGACCCTCTTCCGCCTTCACAATTTGAAGTGAGAAGAGACACAGTTGCACCTACAAGTTTCCAGGTTTCCTGGGTGCCATCTGCAGGATGGGTAGATCGATATGAATTGAAATTACTTAACAAAAATCAAAGTGTCCAAGAGGTTAAAGTCTTTGGGAATAACCCAAAAAAGGAAGCTATGTTTAATAACTTACATCCTGGCACAAAATATGTTATTACCATAAGAGCCATTTCTGGTAGTAAGAGCACTGAAATAATCTCCACTACAGGCTCCACAGGTAAGATGCCAAATCTGCCATGTTGTTCCAATGTACTGTGTAACTACAAACATAAACACACACACACATATATATGTATGCACTATATATTCAAGTATATGTATATATCTATCTCAAGAGAGAGAGAATCAATGGCCCTCATTCCGAGTTGTTCGCTCGTTGCCGAATTTCGCTATATTGCGATTAGTCGCTTACTGCGCATGCGCAATGTCCGCAGAGCGCATGCGCTTAGTTATTTTACTCAAAAGTTAGGTATTTTACTCACGGCATTACAAGGATTTTTCTTCGTTCTGGTGATCGGAGTGTGATTGACAGGAAGTGGGTGTTTCTGGGCGGAAACTGGCCGTTTTATGGGTGTGTGTGAAAAAACGCTGCAGTTTCTGTGAAAACGCGGGAGTGGCTGGAGAAATGGGGGAGTGCCTGGGCGAACGCTGGGTGTGTTTGTGACGTCAAACCAGGAACGAAACTGACTGAACTGATCGCAGTGGCAGAGTAAGTGTCGAGCTACTCAGAAACTGCTAAGAAATTTCTATTCGCAATTTTGCAAATCTTTCGTTCGCAATTCTGCTAAGCTAAGATACACTCCAAGAGGGCGGCGGCTTAGCGTGTGCAATGCTGCTAAAAGCAGCTAGCGAGCGAACAACTCGGAATGAGGGCCTATATGCACATGTGTTTATTTTCTGTAAAAGCAGAATTTTTGGGGGCCAAAAGAAGGGGGTCTAATTGGTTCTGTTGAAAAAAAATGGGCGATAAAGTTAAATAAAAAATCTTGAAAACCTTCCTTTTTTTGCAAACAAACAATTTTTGGGGGCTAATTGAATTTCCCCCTTATTGTTTGTTTAATTACTTCTACTTAGTGAATTGAAGGCTATGACAAATATTCCTCTATTATTTGTTTTACTTGCATTAAGTAAGAGCTGAGATATTGTATTTGGTTTTAGGCAATATATTAAATCTTCTATATAGCATAAAGTACAAAATCCAATATATTTATCTCCTACTGTTTTGCTACTTTTTATGTCCTTCTGTGGTTGCCCACCTGATAAATATTGGGATAGAGTAATAAAAAAACTTTTTTTAGCAGTAAATTGGGGAGAACGTTATACAATCAGAAGAAATATAACATTTAACAGCTTTATTAAATTAATTAATGTATTTATTTACTATTCAATATCTATGTAATTGTTTTATGAATTTTGATACCTTAATGTGTTTTCAATCAGACTTATATGAAGTCAAGAGCTGTGCTGGGTCTTCCAATATTTATTCTATGGACCTGATGCAGAGTTGAATACAAGACAGCCACAATTCTTCACATATTGCATACACGGCCATGTGTATTTTGGCCTGTATGCATCTCTGTAGGCAGACTGTCCTTAGAGGCATATTGAGTATGATAACAATTTTCAGCATCACTGCAACCATGCACCAGCCAATACTTGCTACAAAAGATACACTTCTAACATCAGTATTGACTTTCCTTACCAACTTTGTATAGTCCAAAGATGCGAAAACACATTGTCTGTGTGGGAATGCCCTATTACACATTAGTTACTCCTTCTTCATAGGCAAACACGCAGGGGAGGGGGGTTCCAGTTGGCCAGAAACTCCCCCACAGCCTGGCCAGCAGCCACTACATGCAGTACAAAGGGTGGAATGGAGCTGCTGCACATGCCAAGTGTCAGCAGATTTTCTGACCAAGTATGCTGTAAGTGTGTCTGTGGATCTGTGTGCTCAGTCATCGCACCAGAGAGAGAATCTGGTAAGTGGTTTACCATGCTCATTGAGCCTGCATATGGCTAAAGTACTGTAATACATACACTGCACTTTGGGCAGACTATAGCTTGTTACATGCTCATTATGCATCGATCATGGGCTGGCACCAATTTGGAACCCCCCTCTAGAAATCCTGCCCCTATTCTCAAATCATATTCAACTCTGCATCAGCCCCTGTAGATTAGCATACATAGCATACATTTATTTCTACTGGTGAATGGTACTTCAGGACACTGTGATTGTCTAAGTAATTTCTGTCTTCTCTTTTTTAGTCCCAATGCCTGCGAAAAGCATTGAAGCTATTAGTAAAGTAGACAGCATTCGTGTATCATGGATGCCAGGTCCTGGGAATATAGACCATTACAAACTGTTGTTATTGGATACAGAAAGGACAGTTAATGAAGTCAGTCTGGATAAACAAATCACTACACACACTTTTAGTGGCCTGCTCCTAGGACATGTCTATAATGTTACAGTCATCACTGAGGCAGCTGGCTTGCAGAACTGGAACTCTAAAATAATAAGAACAGGTAATAAATAAGTAATAAACGGAACGGTCACCTAAAACAAGTTGCTATGTTTATATAGTTATTTAACTACTTTTCTACTTTACTCTACATTTTGAAGATACAACACACATGCTCTATTTTTTGACATATGTCGATAACTTCCATTATTAACCAATGGTACAACATGACATTGGTAATGACCGCCACTGTGTTTAGATTCTGGTTACTACTGTGAGGTAAATAGATTTTTCATTTTTCAAACTCAAGACAAACATTATAGTACATACCAAACAAAAACAATGAGAGGTGTAACCTGCGCCCCTGTAGCAACTTTGTACCAAAAACCCTTAGGAACACCACTCCTAATCACCAATTTACAACAACCAAATCTGGGTGGTCCACAAGCGCTACTGATCCTGATACCACAAAGTTCTTAATGAGTTTTTTTCTAGATAATTCTCTTATCCTTAAGGGTGAAGACAGCACAATTGATGTCCAGTTGGTGACAACCTTCTTATCGGTCGCACCTCTGGACTGACCTCCTCTTAGTGGGGGATGTTCATCAAAAGGTTTCTTTACACAACCCTCGGTACATCTGATCCTTAAGATCTCACTCTCCCTCAGACAGGACGCTCACCTTACGTATGTGCCCTATATGTCTTGAAAGGTTTCTTTCCTTTACTTTGTTCTATTCTTCATATGACATCTTACATGCATATATTTGGAGCAAGCCCTCTCCCATAAGCACAACGCTCACCTTAAAATAAGGCCCTATATGCCTTGAAAGGTTTCTTTTCCCCGTGTGAGTCCGAGATTCTCTTCAGGATAAACGATAATCCTCATACAAATGATGTAACGAATGCCCGAAATTCATCAAAAAAGGTATCAAACTATTTATTTCCAATGGAACATAAAACACATATCATAAAAATACATAAGTTAAAAGAATAGCCCTCATCATGGTGGCCAAGGGTTTAACCCACAATATATCCCTCGGAAACCGACAGGGAATAATATAATTTCCCTACTTGTAGCAACGGATTACGAAAAACCTTACCACCTGGGGCTGAAAGAACAGTGCCCACTGTTCTTTCAGCCCCAGGTGGTAAGGTTTTTCCAAATTTTTCCCTGAAAAAGGAACCAGGATTTTTTGTAGTAATTTTCGTAATCCGTTGCTACAAGTAGGGAAATTATATTATTCCCTGTCGGTTTCCGAGGGATATATTGTGGGTTAAACCCTTGGCCACCATGATGAGGGCTATTCTTTTAACTTATGTATTTTTATGATTTTTATGACCTGTGTTTTATGTTTCAATGGAAATAAATAGTTTGATACCTTTTTTGATGAATTTCGGGCATTCGTTACATCATTTGTATGATGATTATCGTTTATCCTGAAGAGAATCTCGGACTCACACGGGGAAAAGAAACCTTTCAAGGCATATAGGGCCTTATTTTAAGGTGAGCGTTGTGCTTATGGGAGAGGGCTTGCTCCAAATATATGCATGTAAGATGTCATATGAAGAATAGAACAAAATAAAGGAAAGAAACCTTTCAAGACATATAGGGCACATACGTAAGGTGAGCGTCCTGTCTGAGGGAGAGTGAGATCTTAAGGATCAGATGTACCGAGGGTTGTGTAAAGAAACCTTTTGATGAACATCCCCCACTAAGAGGAGGTCAGTCCAGAGGTGCGAACGATAAGAAGGTTGTCACCAACTGGACATCAATTGTGCTGTCTTCACCCTTAAGGATAAGAGAATTATCTAGAAAAAAACTCATTAAGAACTTTGTGGTATCGGGATCAGTAGCGCTTGTGGACCACCCAGATTTGGTTGTTGTATTATAGTACATACCTCTTATGGGAATAAATACAAATATGCAGACAGGTAAGATCATTTACACAGTGTTACCTGGATGTTTGTTTTTCCCTGAATAAACAAATGAACAGTAATAAATGTTTTCACTGTATGTTCTTTTAGATTTTTTCTTAATAAATTCTATCTTTCCCTACATGTCATCCACTGTTCTGCGTTTCTACTAATTGCAAGGTCAATTTAAATCATCACATTTTAAAGCTACAGAGAAAATATCTGAAATTTTAATATTTGACTGATTGGCCGAATTTATACAACTTTTGTCTTTCCCTCATTTTTAGCTCCAGGTGAAGTGTCTGATTTATCTGTGGTGAATGATGGAAGTTCTGCTATATTAAAGGTTCACTGGAAACCACCTAGAGGGAAGCTGGATTCCTATAATATTACTTTGTCTGAACAAGGGATAATAAAATATGGCAGAACTGTCAATTCTGCCTCCTCAGAGGTCACCTTTAATGATCTAACACCAGGACGTCTGTATCAGGTTACTGTCACATCCATTGCTGGAGAGCTAAGCACTGACAAAATGGCAACTGGCAGGACCGGTATGTATTTTATCACTTGTGTCATTTTGGCTAATGAACAAGAAAGAGACAGATCCACAATTTACTCACCGTAAGATGTTGTGTACTATATTTATCCCAGGGCATATGTGACAGTGTATGAACCTAGCAGAATGGTATTACTGATTTTACTTGCTTAAGTTATTATTTCCTAACAATATTAAAGTAACATTTTATGTTAATTGTTGTTTTACTTACAACTCTGCATGACATGTTATTAGGCTGTGTCAGAAGAACATACCTAATGGTATATTTATTCAAGGAACATGATGTACTCACAAATGTTTACACTACATGCAAATTAATATACAAATAATAAATAAAAAAAGGAAAGGTTTGAATCAGTCCTTGATAACAATAAGTTGCGATAATTCTAATCTAAAAAATGTACTGTAAAGCTGGATACACACTATAAGATTATCTGTCCAATCTTTTTGGTTGGAGTGAAAATCTGGTAATGTATGGGTACAATTGACAATTAACCATTTGCTCCTAAAAGCCGGGAAATGCACAAAAATGATCGTTCGGAAAATGGTTGTTCGGATAAATTGGTTAAATCAAATGAACGTATGAACATCCATTTTTGTCTGTTTTCCAGAATTTGGGAGTAAATGGTCAATTGTCATTTGCTCCCACACATTACCAGATTTTCGTTCCAACCAGAAAGATTGGACGATAATCTTATAGGCCCTACACACTCGTCGATCTGACTGAAAGATATGAACGATCTCGTTCATTAATGAACGAGATACCATTCATATCTTTCAGTGTGGAGGCTCAAGCGATGAACGATGCGCGGCCCCGCGCTCGTTCATCGCTGGTGCCCTGTCGCCTGTGCATGCAGGCCAATATGGACGAGATCGTCCATATTTGCCTGCGCTTCTATGGTGCTGGGCGACGGGGGGAGTGAATGAACTTCACTCCCCCCGTCACTGCCCCCCCACCGCTGGGACGCCCGTCGGCCGTATCCGCCGCCGGGCAGCTCCGCGGTGGATCTATTAATGTGTAGAGCCCTTTAGTGTGTTCCCAGTTTATGGCATTACACATTGTATGCCACCAAAATAATAAGAAGTTGAAACTACAAGTTACAGTGTCATTATTAATCGTGTTTTTCCCCCCACTTTCTTCTCTAGTCCCAGGGAGAGTCTCAGATCTGAAGTTGAGCAGCAATGGCCTCAGATCTCTCCGAGTAAGCTGGCTGCCACCTGGTGGTGACTGGGAAAAATATCACGTTGTGCTCTGGAACCAATCTAACATTTTGTTGAACAGAACTTTAGAAAGTCGCTATAGAGAGTTCATTATACAAGACCTAGTACTTATACCTGGAAGACAGTATGGAGTTACCGTTGTTGTGGACAGTGGTGGATTAATCAATGAAGCTTACTGCAAGGGCAGAACAGGTCAGCTGATATACATATTATTTAAAAGTGCTGAATAATAAACTATGGGCCAGATGTATCAAGCCTTGGAGAGTGATAAATTGCACAGTGCTAAAGAACCAACCATTCTCCTGTCATTTTTCAAACACAGCCTGTAACATGGAAGTTTGGAGCTGATTGGCTGGTTCTTTATAACCATGCAACTCTCCGAGGCTTCATAAATGGGGTCCTATATGTTTACTATACTCATGCCTCAACCGCATGAGTATTGCCATGAGTATAGGCTCACCCACCAAATATCTACCCAACATTGGAGGTTCAAGGCATAAAGGGTGTAACTGCTGTATACTGTAGGGCAGGCATTCTCAACCACGATCCTCAAGGCACACTAACAGTGCAGGTTTTAGTGATATCCAGGCTTCAGCACAGGTGACTTAATTAGTAGCTCAGTTATTTTGATTTAACCATCTGTGCTGCAGCCTGGATATCACTAAAACCTGCACTGTTGGTGTGCCTTGAGGACCGTGGTTGGGAATGCCTGCTGTAGGGCATAGCAATACCCTTTGTAAGTTGGCCACACTCCATTTACTGTAGATGTTGCTTTCAGAAAAATGCTGTGTTTTATGCCATATGCTGTGATGACATCTGCTTCCACAGCGTGCAGCGTTGGAACACCTCACAACCCCCTGCATATAGGGACGTGCATCCTGATTATAGGGCGGCATGACAGTCCACCAAAATTGGGGCTGTGTCACCAGAAACAGGACAGTGGGGATGAATGTTTCTGCCTCTTCTGTGCATACACTTATTCATGCCTGGTTTGTCTTGATTCAGAAAAAAAAAATGTTAAATTTCAGGAGAAAATGGTTTACATCAATATTGTTCCTTCTTTTCACACAGCTCCTGAGGCTGTCCTTCAGCTCCGCGTTAAGCATGCAAATGAATCGTCGTTTAGTGTCACATGGATAACTCCTCTCGCAGAGTGGGACAGCTATGTGGTGTCACTTGCAGACAGGGATCTTACACTTATTAACAAAGTTCTTGTTAAGGAAGCCAAAGAGTATACTTTTACTGAGCTGGTGCCTGGAAGAAAGTATACAGCTAAAGTCACAAGCATCAGTGGGGATCTCAGCAGCTGGACTTCTGTTGAAGGAAGAACAGGTAATATATAAGATAAACATGATAATGTATAATGCTAGTGTGAGTGGAGAGTGTGAAATGCAGTGGTCCATCAATTATAATAAACGTATATCATAAGTAATAAATAAATAAGGGTGTAATAGACTTGTAGTAAAGCTGTAAGATGATAGATAATTATTAGTAAAGGCAATGAGATGGCGCATAACTGGGAAGATAGGTTTTTTATTAATTTTTTTGCATGCAAGGAAAATATTGGCTGCTTTTGCATGTCGCCCCCAGATGCTGGGCAACTTTATTTTACAATGCAATTAGATTTGAACTTGGTCACGCCCCTCTAGAATCTAAACCTCTCTGCACATTTTAAATCTGCCCACCTGTGGTGCAGCATGGTTTGTGCCAAGGTGCCCAGGTACTAGCTCTTTTTTTGCTTTGCTCCCAACCATGCAAAGACAATACTGATGATAAATGTCAGTTAAGATAAACATTCATCCTGTTAGCTATAAAACATGGGCGTGAGTAATAAATCTTCAGAGAATGAGAGTTATAGCTGGAGTTATGGTATTGGTGGTATTGGTGCACTGAATCAATGACTGCCACTGGTAATGAT
Organism: Pseudophryne corroboree; assembly: GCF_028390025.1. Taxonomy (NCBI): domain Eukaryota; kingdom Metazoa; phylum Chordata; class Amphibia; order Anura; family Myobatrachidae; genus Pseudophryne; species Pseudophryne corroboree. The sequence continues at coordinate 517,170,731 of NC_086449.1, forward strand.
GGAATGGTATCTAATGGTGCACGCACTCCTGCCAGTGTACTTCAATGTACAGTATACATTATCAAGGAACACAAAGGGGAAAAAAAGAAGGGTATATGGAAAACTTTAGCTGAGAGTAACAATTAGGAAACATAAACATATCTCTGCTGCTCTGGGCTGCAGAGCCAGCCAAAGACTGCAGGGGGGAGCTGGTCAGCATATATAAACATACATGTCAAGTTGTATGTAACATATGTGCTGGTTTCCTTACCTGGGGATTAGCACGCATGGGACACAGGCACACAGTGCTCAGCCTATCTTCAATAATCCTGTCCCCATACTCCCATTGGCTGGTTTCACTGGAGTCTGGGGATCGATTTATTTAAGATAGACAGGCTAAGCACTGTGTGCCTGTGTCCCGTGCGTGCAGCAGCTGCTGCTGATCCCGGGATAAGGGAGCCAGCACATATTATGCACATGTTACATACAACTTGACATGTATGTTTATATGTTCTGGCCGGCTCCCCCCTGCAGTCTCTGGTTGGCACTGCATCCCAGAGGCAGCAGCCACCACTGGTTGGTACCCAGACAATGTACTTCACATATAACATATAAATAGAATAATACCAAACTCGACTGTGAGAACAGGTGATCATGATCTGTGACAGTATCCAGTGTGATGGAAGTATGTAATGCATTCCTTCTGCAGCAGAGTTTGTGTTTCTGATAATCAATTGGAAAAGAAGTATATTATAATATATATGTTTACATATCTTACCTCCTGTACAGTTCCATCCCAGGTTATTAACCTAAACGTAACCAATCTGGGGACAACTACCAGCCTGTACACTGACTGGACAAGAGGACGGGGCGATGTGGACACTTTTCAAGTCCTGCTAATACATGAGAATATTGTTATAAAGAATGAGAGTGTATCCAGTGACACCAATAAATATCAGTTCCACTCCTTGAAGCCAGGAGGCCTGTACTCTGTAGTAGTGACGACTATTAGTGGAGGCATTTCATCTAGACAGACTCTGGCAGAGGGCAGGACAGGTAAGAGAATGATTCTGCACACACTAATAGAAGAAACACACTGCTGTCAGACAAGTTAAAGGACGGAAAAAAAATTGCCCTCTATGTATATACTGTATAAAATGCAGACGTTTGTGAACCCCAACAATTACATTGTCACCACAATTCTTTTCATCTTTTTCAGTCACTTTAAAATGATACATTTTCCAACATTTATAAAGCACCACATATTCCACAGAGCTGCATTATAATATACTATAAATGTTTCTATGAAACCAGGTTTAAAAACTTTTTCCATAGAAAGTTTTTCCTTATTATTGATCCTGACTTGAAATAACAGACAAGCTGCACAGCCCAGCTTCCCTATTTCAGGATCTGAGTGTCACCAGCTTAGAGGTGATATTGGAGGCCAAAGGAGCTGATGTACTCACATAAAGAGGATGTATAAATAGAAAATAATAGAACCTTGGAGGACGTTATCAGGTAGTGGAAGAGAGGGAAAAGTGGAGCTATCAGAAGACACAGAGGTAGAGCAGTCAGAGAGGCAGAAGGACAGCCAGGATAAGGCAGTGTTACACAGACCAAGGGAGTTACAACTTGTAGGAGGAGAGTGTGGTCCACAGTATCAAGCGGCGGAGAGGGCAAGGAGAATGAGCAAAGAGTAATGGCCCTTGGATTTACCAGCTAGGAGGTCATTAGTTACTGACTTTAATGAGAACAGTTTCTATAGAGTGGGGAGGACGAAAGCCAGACTGATGTGGGTCCAATAGAGAGTGGGAGGAAAGAAAGATGCTTGTAAGCACTCTACTATAGGATGCATGCATATCCACACTGCTGCTGATGTTTAGTAGCAAACCGGGAACACACATAGGTGTGATCACACATATAAATATAAGCACGCTTGTAACTCTACAAATAGGCAAATATACATGTTTTCCCTTTGGATAGCCCTATAGAGCAACATATGCTTGATTTACTGTACTTCCAGCTCTTCATCAGACCAAATAGTCTTTTCTTGGTAATGTATTATCCTAATATCTCCTGAAGGAGTGCACTTATTTGTACTATTTACCATTGGCCATGTAAAATAGCTAGTATAATCTGCTATTAGAAATGTAACTATAGTACAAATGTTAGCAAATATGACCCAAGTTTTTCTACTCCCAGTTGGGAAGCTGAGCATATAGTCATATTTCAGATGTCCCTATGAGCCTGTATGTGCCTTTAGGTGGCAGAATATTGTGCAATAGCATTGTATATTTGGATTAGTTGCACTATACTCACAGCAATTACAGAAAACAAGCGAAGACTGATTTAAAAAAAACACATCAAGAAAAGTTACATATTGTACTGAGAACCTTTTGGGCGGAGAAGGTTACATGTTAAGTGACAAGGCTATGTACAGGATATAAGACGTACAGCAAGAATGAATGTTTAATTACACAAGATCAGCAACTCTGCAAAGTCCATAGCTATGTGAACTTAATCAAGTAGTTTCCTTCCTTTCAGTGATTACGTCCTGTACTTAAGGGACTTAGCTAAATACTTTTGAACAATAGATTGTACATGCAAATGCATAATGGTGAAAAGAGAAGTGATAACATGCATTCTTACAATCATAGTGTATTGGTCACGTGACCAGCGGTGGCCAGTCAAGCTTTGTTTGTCTTAGAGGTTCAATACTAAACCAATATGTTTATATTAGCTAAATGTAGGCCCAGTTAAGACAAAATATTATCCATACTGTATATTTCAGATTACAAGAGAATTCCAAAACAAAAATTATGCAGTATAAATGAGCAGTATATACTTAAGTAGCAGAGTTTGTGAACTATGGGGGTAATTCAGACCTGGTCGCTAGGCTGCACGGACATTCACAAGGAGATTGACAGGAAGAAGGCGTTTATGGGTGTCAACTGACCGTTTTCTAGGAGTGTCTGGAAAAATGCAGGCGTGTCCATGCATTTGCAGGGAGGGTTCCTTACGTCAATTCTGGTCCCGGGCTGGCTGATGTGTTCGCAGCGGCTGAGTAAGTCCTGGGCTACTCAGAGACTGCACAAAATCTGTTTGTACAGCTCTGCTACACATGCTTTTGCACACTTGCACAACTAAAATGCACTTCCCTGTTGGTGGCGACTATCTGATCGCAACAGTGCAAAAATTGCTTGCTAGCGAATAGGTCTAAATTACCCCCCCCCATATACAGTAGATTGGGGTAAATTAATCTGCTAACATTATTCATCTCCTGTATTATTATTGTCCTTTATTTATATGGCGCCACTTGGGATCCGCAGCGCCCTATTACAGAGTACATAAACAAAATAATCAAACAGGAAAATAGTGACTTACAGTTGAAGACAATATAGGACAAGTACAGGGTAAATAAGCATAGCTACAGCAGCAGACGACTCTGGCATAAGCATCAGGGTGGCAGAAAGGGATGCGGTTACATTGCCGGCAGTCGGGATCCCTGCAGTCAGGATACCGACACTGAAATCCCAACCACTGACAATGCCGACAGCCTAACAGGGGCTATTCCCACTCATGGGTATCCACGACACCCACTGAGTGGTAATAGACACTGTTGCGAGTGCAGCAAGCCACCGAGCCTGCAGTGTTGCGAGTGCAGCAAGCCACCGAGCCTGCAGTGTTGCGAGCGCAGCAAGCCTGCAAGGAGCTTCATTGTGCTCGGCCCCCTGCCAACATTCTGGCGGCCTGGAATCCTGGCATCGGTATGCTGGCCGCCGGGAGCCAGGCCGCTGGCATACCATACCCAATGCAGCAGAAAACTGTAGGTGAGCCCCTATATAAAAACATGTACTCATGATGTCTCAGTAAAAACCTTCCTAATCTCCATTTTTAGAAATGAGTGCTAGTTAGGTACAGTCCTTTAATGAATAAAATATGCAATGTGCAAGTAATTAAAATCATTGGTAAAAGTGCTGCCTGGACAGTTAAGGTCACAACTGGCGCACACTTCTCTATGTACAGTACATAAGTAATGGGCACATGCTACTGGATAGATTTACTGTATGTGCATAATGCTATATCTTGCAGGCGCTTGTGCTTCAGTAGTAATACAGGTTGAGTATCCCTTATCCAAAATGCGTGGGACCAGAGGTATTTTGGATAACGGATTTTTCCGTATTTTGGAATAATTGCATACAATAATGAGATATCATGGTGATGGGACCTAAATCTAAGCACAGAATTCATTTATGTTACATATACACCTTATACACACAGCCTGAAGGTCATTTTAGCCAATATTTTTTATAACTTTGTGCATTAAACAAAGTGTGTCTACATTCACACAATTCATTTATGTTTCATATACACCTTATACACACAGCCTGAAGGTCATTTAATACAATATTTTTAATAACTTTGTGTATTAAACAAAGTTTGTGTACATTGAGCCATTAAAAAACAAAGGTTTCACTATCTCACTCTCACTCAAAAAAGTCCGTATTTCGGAATATTCCGTATTTCGGAATATTTGGATATGGGATACTCAACCTGTATTTTGTATTCCCTTATTTAGTTATTTATTTATTTATTTATTTAATTAACATTTATTTATGTAGCACCAGCAACTCTTTACACAGTGATAAAGCAAGACTGAGTATTAACATGCATAAAGGTAAGTACACTATCTGATTTATGACAGAGAGCTAATTTTCTTCACAGACAGTTGCCAATTTGTAAATTAGTTCTCACTAAAGTTTCATATACAGTAAGTACAAAGATGTGTTCTTATCCCAGTTGCCTCTTTGTATTACAGTCCCATCCAGTGTTTCTGGTGTTACAGTCAATAACTTTGGTCGGAGTGATCATCTTAGCATATCCTGGCTCCCAGCTGTTGGTGAAGTTGATACATATGTGGTCACATTAACTCATCTAAGTGACAGTCTTCCACCACTCACACTGTCAAAATCTATTACTGAGGGCTCCTTCGGCTCTCTGACTCCTGGACGATTATACAACGTGACGGTAACAACGCGGAGTGGAAAATTTGAGAACTATTCTTTTAGCCAAGAGTGGACAGGTACAAAACCACTTATTGAATAGCAATAACTTAGAATAAGTTGCTATATATACACAGTGAAGTACTATACTGCAATTATTCAATATTAACATAAGTTGCATTTTAAACATTACTTGCTGCATTGCAGACAATGCGTAGATTAGTTATCATAAGGCTGACTATGATTATTGAGCTAGAACTATTTACTGCTAAATTCTGAACATATTTTTCTAAATGTCACTTTATATATAATAAACTTCAAAATAGAGTGGAGAGAGATAAAGTGCCAGCCAGTCAGCCCCTAACTGCCATGTTACACATTTTCACAGTTAGGAGCTGGTTGGCTGGTACTTTACCTCTCTCCACTTTATCACTCTCCAGAGCTTCTTACATCTGCCCCTATGTAAATGTTAGCTATTTTATTCAATTGTCAGGTTTTACAATTGTAGGTTACAGGTCTAGCACTTAATCTGTGGTTTTATTTTATGGCGGTGGTTTACCAAACATATTGACCGTTTTGGAAATTGAAGTAGTTTGGTTATCCATTGCTTGTGTTTAGGTCATGTAACTGATTACAGTCTACTTTATATTTACCTTTATATATTATATTTGTAGTTTCTATTTACACACATAAAATATCATAACCTTTTTTTCCCCAGTTCCCTCTCCAGTTCAAGGACTAACAGTGACCAATGAAGCCAGGAGTGACTACCTAAAAGTATCCTGGCTGCGGGCTGTTGGAGATTTTGATCAGTATAAAGTGACAATTAAGAACAACAATGGCTTCATTAACACTGAAATAGTCAGCAAGCTGGAAAATGAGTGTGTATTCACAACCCTTGTGCCTGGCCGACTCTACAGTATAACTGTCAGCACTAAAAGTGGAAAATATGAGAGCAGTGCCATGGCCAGTGGTAGAACCTGTAAGTACAACCATACCGCTATGTACTAATCATTTCTATTATTATCACTATCATTTATAGTAGTGTCTCAATATTACTGGACCTCAACATGTCTATCTCTTACCAGTCCCAGAGGCTGTGAAGAAGCTAACACTTGCAAGCAGAGGCAGCGAGGAGCTCCATGTGACATGGTCAAGAGCTGATGGGGATGTTGATCGCTATGAGATTCAGCTACTTTTCAATGACATGAGGGTTCTCCCCCTGATTACACTAAGTAACACAGCTGCTGAATACCGCTTTACCTCCCTTGTTCCGGGTCGCCTTTACAAAATAGTTGTGTTGACATTCAGTGGTGATGCACAGAGATCCACATTTGTGGAGGGATTAACAGGTATGGATCTGCCATATAGGTTACCATCTGTAAATAAAATGAATCATTCACATGTTAACGTACAGTATGTATTACCAAATAGACAAAGTATAGTATTCAATGACTCCACTAAAGTACTAATATGACTTGCTTCCCTGTGTGCAAGCTAATCACAGTTATACTGTACATATACTATACATCACTGGCGTATTTAGAATGGGTACACACCCTGCACCCATTGGGGCAGATGTATTAAGCCTGGAGTAGCCATTGATAATGCTGATTTGATTACCTTATAACCTTCACAATAATGGGTAAGAGACACAGTACGCAATTGGCGCATGGGGTACCGTAAGGGTACGCACTTAGCGTAGCATACGCTCGGCCGTGATCGAGACGCACATGCGGCACGCTCGCTCACAGCTTAATGCGTGGTGTCGAGCACGCTATAGGCGAGCGACTACCGTAATGCTACGCTACCAGCGTAGCGGACGCTCGGGACCACGAGGAGATCACGAGCGGCGCAGACGCTCACAAGATGATAATCAGTAAACCTTGAATGTAACACACAGAAAGGATATTCTTATACTGTAAACCTTGTACTGAAACACTGTAGCGATATAACGCTGCTTAACCTTGTTAATACTAAAGCTGTTTGAGCGATCGAGACGCTCCTATTACCCACTGCAATGTAATGAACACACGATACCGTGCTAAGGTTCCAACACCTTTACTAACAAGCTTTTAGTTATATTGAAAAGGGGAAACAGTTACAAGTCATACACTACAAACTAACATATAATTCTAACAGAATATCTAGACAGAAATATACAATAGCGTCACAAACTTATACTATAACAGAGAGAGAGGGAATGGCCAATACAAACAGAGAATAAGTTGGTTTGCAGAGAATTACTTACACACACTGGGAACGATCGCTGCGCAGCCTGGTACCAGCTCCGAGTTAGTCAATATGAAAACCGTTTGTGGAGTGAGAGAGAGCTGCCCAGGCTGGCTGATCTTATATACACTGAGTACAGTATACTACAAAGGGACCTATAATCTCATTGTTCATTGGACACAGGAATGTCTCCTCGTATCATAACAAAAGGTCATAGGTTAGTTTGAACAGGTGGGCTGTGACTATATCAAACTGCTCAGGTGGGAGGGAATCTGAAGATTCCCGCCGCATGGGTAATGAATCGCAAATATATGAAATGTCCAGAATCTACTAATGGCCATAACTATACGCAGGAGCGATTAATCTTTACCTAACCAACACCGGATTGTTGCTAATAAAATGTTCTTTAGTTAGGTACCAGACACAGCTGTTCAAACCCTGTCTGACCCTTCGTACCATACAAAGAGGAATTCCTCTGTCCAGCGACCATTTACATAAAACAAACTTACAGTCATTATTAAGGGGAACATTATCTATAAAACATACTATTTGGTGTTATTATTTAACGATTGAGTCGCCCGCTAGACGCACACAAACTCTACCGTAAATGCACATACCACGCGCTCGAGCGCATGGCCGAGGCGCCATCACGCGGCTGCGAGTATCCGCACGCACGGGAGAGAATGTGCACGTGCAGCAGGCACGCGCATGAGGTGAATATATGGCAACGTGTAGCATGATATTTTTTCTGACTTTGACACCATAAAGAAGTGATAAAGCAGTGATAAGTGCAAGGTGATAATGCACCAGCCAATCAGCTCCAATATGTAATTGACAGTTATGAGCTGATTGGCTGGTGCATTATCCCCTTGCACTTATCACCGCTTTAACACTTCTTATGCCTTCTCCAGGCTTAATACATCTGCCCCACTATTTTTAATACTTACCCTGAGTCCCACGGTGCAGAAATCACTGGAAAAGCGGTGCAGTGCCATTTCCCCGGTGTTTCGCACATGCGTAGTAGAAAAATCACTGGGAAAATGGCCAACACTCCATTTTGAGCATGCGCTGTAGACTCTGGGACAGTGCTAGGAAACCCTGGGGATCCTAGTGCCCAGAGCTAAGCACTGCTGGCTAGAGAGTAGGGGGCCCAGACGGAGCCTGGACACGGGCCTTCTCCTCTCTAGAAACGCCCCTGCTGTACATAAAAACGTTCTAATCTCATAAATATAGCCCACAGCTGCATAAAGTATAAATATTTCTACAGGCCAGATCTGCAGGTAATATAACAAAGCATAGTACAAAAGAAAATCATAACATACACACTTCTTACCAGAGCATTAAGCAATAACAGATTGCAATACATAAGACGCTATATGCTAAATAAAACACAATAATATGTAGCCAGTGTTTAAAGTACCCTGCATGAGAAAAGAAATAAATTAAAAGTATTTCACCTCTTGAGTTACTACATGGTTTGTTCCAGGTGTGATGTTACTTGCTCTTTTTGCTATGATCCCACTTCAGAATCAGACCCATGATGTTAATATACGTATATATCTCCTGTAAATGATATCTCCATACACTGCTCTGATGTCATTTCTTATGATCAGTGAGTTCTGATGTCATCACTTCTGTTTTTCTTAGAAAAAATTATATTTATAACTAATGATGAGAGCCTGTCATTTATTTTGGATATGTAAAACCATATCCTTTTGTACTATATGTGCTTTTGTGTTTAACTTTTATTTGCTCTTTTGCATCAGTTCCTAGTGCTGTTAAGAATATTCTCATTTCATCAAATGGAATGACAAACAGTCTTAAAGTTACCTGGACGCATGGTGGAGGTGATGTAGATTCCTACACTGTGACAATCTTCCGTGAGAACTACCAGATAGAGTCTCAGACTATATCCAAGCACATCTATGAACATACCTTCAACAATCTGGATCCGGGAGAGCAGTACAGGATTGCAGTGCAGACAAATAGTGGAGGGTTGCACAAAAACTTGACATCCTTTGGACGAACAAGTAAGGCAATGTTCTAGAGAACCTTAATTGCTTAGATTAGTAAAATACAATATATATTTAACATAGGTAAATATTTGGGATGTTTTGTTTTATATTGCAGTACCTGCTGGAGTTCATAGGTTGTCGGCAGATAACGGGTACAACAGCCACTTGCTGGTGGTGAGCTGGCAAAGTGCACCAGGCATTGCAGACAGATATGACCTCCTTCTCCTTAATGACCAGGGAGTTCTGATAATCAATAAGTCTGTGCTAGCCACCACAAAATCACACAAGTTTGAAGATCTAACGCCTGGAAAAAAGTACCGGATCCGTGTGTTCACAGTCAGTGGTGGCCTTTTCAGCGCGGCAGAAGAAACAGAAGCACGGACAGGTATTTGAAAAGTATTATTCTTGCATTTTTTTTCCAAAGAAGTTTTCTTTGTGTAAAGCACCACAAAACAATTATCAATGACATACAGTTCAATAGGCAATAAAGTTGTCACATATCCATGACAGTAGGCATACGCATAAATAGCTAATTATCACATAAAGACATTCAAAAATATCAATCTACCTCTAGTTATAGTAAACAGAAATACAGGTAGCCACATATCAGAAATTATTATAATAAATGATCATGTACAAACAATTGTTGTATCACTAATAGCATTAATGCCATTGGTCTCCTCAGGGCCAAATAGGAGATCAGAATAAAAAAATCATGTTATATTTTGATTAACAACAATAACAGTTACTTACATACTTTAGTGTCAGCATACTTTGCAATGCTTTATAATTATAAGCAATCACAGTAATGAAGCAAGACCATATTAACAAATAGACAAGGAGGTAGGGGGACTCTGCTAACAGGATTACAAGGAGAATACATATAAGTTTGAGTGAGCTGTGTAGAGGATGGCAATCAGGTAGAAGGTTAAAACCGTGGTTCAAAAATTCCATAAACTTTCTTAATGAGTTTCCAGGGAGCACTTGAAGGTTTGAAAGCGAGTGGAAAGTCTTGTTATACAGTATGAGGGCTAACTTGCCTACACTCATGATATTTTGGGCAGTCCCCCGCACCGAGAGAAGAGTGGCCAGATTTCTCGAATCCCGCCCGCTTCCAGGATGAGGAGAATATACCTTTGATTCATGGCTCTGTAAAGAGGGGACAGGGCTAAATTACTCAAATTTACATCATTTAGCCCTGCGCACCAGCAAATCATGGCATTTTGCAGTGATTGGGGCAGGGTTTAGTGACGAGACAGGCCAGCCCGACCCTCCGAGTGTCCTGCAGTGTCTCCTCTCCAGGTTTCTCCCAGAGAGGAGACCATAAAAGTAGGTAAGTATGTTTGAGGGATGGGATTTCCCAGAGTGGTTGCAGTTCGAAAAACTCCTGTAACCACAAATGGGGGGACGTCCAAGATGAAATGGTAAAAATTAATTCAGTAACACTGGCTAACACAGATGGTGAAAGATAAGAGAGGATAGATAAATGTGGGCGTCATTCATATACAAGTGATTCAGAAAATCAAAGAAGTTTCATAGTTTTCCATGAGTAGTAGTATATAAATCAAGATTTTATTTATTCACTAACATTTATTTACATGCACCAACACCATTCTCCGTAGTGCTTTACAATTTGTGACAAACACAGTCAAATAAAAAACCCACAGAGGACCTGATCCTGAGACGGAAGACAAACCGTGTTGCATTGCAAGAGGACAAATATATACTTTTTTTATTTTGCATGCAGGGTAAATACTGGCTGCTTCTGCATGTAACCCACAAGTGCTGGGCAGCTTTATTGGTACACTGTAATTTAGATGAGAGATTGGACATATCCCTCAAATTAAAATCTCTCTGCACATTTTAAATGTGCCCCACCTGCATTGCAACATGGGTTTGTCAAGGTGGACAGTTTCTTGTTCATTTTTGCTTTACTCCCAACTCAGAATCAGCCCCAGAATGGGTACTACATACAGTACAGAAAGAACAAGTTCCTAGAACTGAGCCTTGTACTGTGACTTGTGGTACCCCAAGTGGAAACATACTGTAGCCATCATGGAAGCATCCAGGTACCAGATAAAAACTAAACAAAATGATGGTATCGCTTCAGGATCAACTCATTATCATCATCTATATTATTAATAATGCATCATTAATAATCAATTTACCAGTATTCTACTACTAGCTGAAGTACCAGGAGTTGCCCAGGTTTACATTTTCCAGTTATTAAGTAATCAATGAGTTGGGTGTAACTGTCAACCTATAAAAAATAATTAGAAGCTTAGTAGCTCTTCCAACACTCCTGTGAGGTGGCTGCCCAGTGTCGTTTTTGTTTTTTGGGTGTCTCCAATAGCCCTGATCCCCATCTTTTCTTTCTGTTCAGTTTTATAATCACTTTTCCATTGCAAGATGGGCTTAAAGTTTTCCTTCTGTTATCAGTGTTGCTATGCCAAGGCTTTTGGGTACACAACAGTTTTTGGTGTTTGGTTTCTTCCGAATAAGTGCAGGGGTGTCTGAATGCATGACCGGCAGACAAACAACCAGACCAATGAATGTTATATATAAAATGTGTGAATCTAGAATTCCACATTTTGCCCCAGTGGTTATTTACTAACAAAGTGCAAATGAGCAGTAACTACAGCAAGAAAATATTTCATGGCATCTAATGAGAGTTAGATAATGGAAGCAGTAGGGTCCCCTAACAGTATAAAATAGGGATTAGACGACACAGTTAAAGTGATTAGCGAACATTTTGCTTTAAAATGCACCTCAATATGACACAGGGTTTAGACATCCGAACTCTCAGTTACAGTCTTTGTGTACAATCGTAGAACAAAACCATTAAGCATTACTTATTTTAAAAATATGTAATAAAATGATTATTAGTGTTAAGCTAAAATGGTATAACATGTTTCAATGTGAGTGTCATTATCCATATAAACGTGTTTTATTAACTGATGTATTTAACTCCAGTCCCAGATGCAGTGACAAGTCTAAAAATCACAGGGAACAGCACAGACACCCTGTCTTTCACATGGATTAGCTCAGAAGGAGAGCTGGACAACTATGACATCTTCCTCTACAACCCAGACAACACTCTGCATGACAGGAAGTCTGGTAACCAAGTTCTCCGGCACTGCTCCTTCCAAGGATTGCTGCCTGGCCGCCTCTACAAAATGGTCATTGTTACTCACAGTGGATCGCTGACAAATGAGTCTTCCATCTATGGGAGGACAGGTAATGATTCACAGCCATAACAGTTTTAACAGTCATATCAAAATTACAATGTGTCTTTTCCCGCAACCTTTTATTATAAATTGGCATGTACAGGATGCTAGTAATAGTAACAGTGTAAAAGAGGAGCCCATAAAATACTTATTTGGTATACCTTGGAACATGCCTAATTATCCTCTCCATCTGCCCTTAATACAGTCCCTTCTGCTTATACTAAGGGGAGATGTATCAAGCCTTGGAGAGAGATAAAGAGGAGATAGATAATGCATCGGCCAATCAGTTTCTAGCTGTCATTTAGAAGTAGTTTGGTTCGTACTGTATCTCTTCCAACTTTATCTCTCTCAAAAGCATGATACATGGCCTCTTTGTCTGGAATCAAAAAACAGAATCTGTGGGAAAGGAGATACAGAGATGTGATCCCTGTTTTACTAGTGTATATCTTAAATGTAATGATTTGAATTGGTGTTTTCACAGTGCCAGCTCCGGTGAGATCTCTGCATGCAGCAGACACACATGCATCTGACAGTCTACTATTTAGATGGATTGTAGCGCTGGGAGACGTGGATATGTATGAACTGATACTATATAACCCTAATGGTACACAGAAAGAAAGGTTACAAAGAAAGGATCTTAGTGAATGCCATTTCCAGAAACTGGTTCCTGGAAGGTTGTACAAGCTGGTGATAGTAACACACAGCGGGGACCTGACAAACAGAGCTACTGCAGAAGCAAGAACAGGTACTTACAAAATAGAAGTTATAATTAGGTATCCGGTTGATAGATAGACAGTGTCTAGTTAGACAGTCAATAGATAGACACCATATGTTAGACAGACATTAGGTCGACGGGGTCATAAGGTTGACAGGCTCAAAAGGTCGACATGAAAAAGGTAGACAGTACAAAAGGTCGACAGGGTCAAAAGGTCGACATAAAAAAGATAGACAAATGTTTTTTTTTATTTAACATGTTTTTGGACTATTTCATACCTTCTCTATCCATGTCGGCATAGAGTGGGTTATAAACCTTGTGGCGAGCACAGCGAGCCCGAAGCGTGGTGAGCGAAGCGAGCCCGAAGCGTGGTGAGCGAAGCGAGCCCCGCAAGGGTATGCCTTTCTACAATTGGGGGTCCCAGATCACAAAACTATCCACACAAACCACAAAAATGCAAAAAAACATGGTGTCTACCTTTTTTATGTCAACCATTTTCATGTCGACCTTTTGTACTGTCTACCTTTTTTCATGTCGACCTTTTGACCCCGTCGACCTAATGTCTGTCTAACATATGATGTCTATCTATTGACTGTCTAACAAGACACTATCTTTTATACCACACCCTTATAATTAGCCACTACCATCATTAATCTCAGAACCCCTTACTAGCAACTTCCTTATAGTCTCTTAGTGTGCAAAACAGATATTATTAACCCTAAGTTTTCAGAGTTTGCTGAATATTTAAGCAGTTCTACTGGACCCCTAATAATGAATGGCCTATTACATAAAACATGCAGAATCTACCATTGCCACATGTGTAGCGGGTCATTAAGTGATGGCGAATAGGCCCCTAGATAGTAAACACTTTAGTATGCAAGCACTGTGATTAGATAATATAAACAGGGATGGATGATAGTTTCAGAACAATGAAACAATGGGTATTATTGTACAAGTGCAAGCACTACATTTGCTTTACATGAAAAATGAACCAATGTCAAACATACAGTATCACAGACAGAGTTAGTTTCCCATCTGATTCTATAACATTCTGAATAATATGTTCCCTATTACCATGACAATAATTGTTAGGGTTATTTTGTATATTGTAGCATATATTTTATTTAATTTTCATTTTTATTTTATAAAAAAAACATATATATAGGAAAAGCATTATTTTAAATGAATATGTTCAACTACTTAAATAAGTGCTTAGAAACTGTAACTGGAGCTCCCATATAAAAGCTACTTATGAATCATTGTACAGTATATTAATTCAACACACATTAAAAAATTTTTAACAATTCATATAAAACACAGTTAAAGTACATGGAATTATAGAAAGTACGTGGCACAATGGAAGGTGCATGGCATAATAGCTGTAGTGAACTAATAGCATAATGCTAGTTAAAAATCCAACTATTTGAAAGTGAGTTAAACACTTGTCTTTTGAGCAATCACTTTAATGGACCAGAAGCATGAAATGCTGATGTAATGATTCTCGCAGAATGATCCCTAAGGTTGCTCTAATATGGAATATTGCAAATAACTTTATGTGGAGTTTATACATTTATTCTTAAGTATCTAATACATAATTTTACTGGGTATTATGTGTATGACCTGACTATTTGCCAGCTACACAATGAAAGATGATCTATTACACATTGTGTGATCTTTAAGGTCACAGTATATCAATTGGATTTAATACCTAGAAGGGACATTTTAATGAGACTGTAATAGTTATTAAATTGTTGTTGAACTGCTGCCTTAAAGTAAATGATTAACTGTGTTTATACTAGATCGCTCGCTCTTCAATTAAACCAATATTAATACAGGTTGAGTCTCCCTTATCCAAAATGCTCGGGACCAGGGGTATTTTGGATATGGGATTTTTCCGTATTTTGGAATAATTGTATGCCATAATGAGATATCATGGTGATGGGACCTAAATCTAAGCACAGAATGCATTTATGATTCATATACACCTTATACACACAGCCTGAAGGTAATTTTAGCCAATATTTTTTATAACTTTGTGCATTAAACAAAGTGTGTGTACATTCACACAATTCATTTATGTTTCATATACACCCTATACACACAGCCTGAAGGTCATTTAATACAATATTTTTAATAACTTTGTGTATTAAACAAAGTTTGTGTACATTGAGCCATCAGAAAACAAAGGTTTCACTATCTCACCCTCACTCAAAAAAGTCCGTATTTCGGAATATTCCGTATTTCGGAATATTTGGATATGGGATACTCAACCTGTATATGTTATAATTAAATGTAGATATTATTTAGGCTTTATAGATACTGTTTATGGTCTTCTTAATAAGAAATGAAATAATTATAATATATATCTTTCTTTTGAAAGCTCCACAACCACCAACTTTATTGTCATTTACTGATGTAAAGAATACCTCTGTGTCTATAACATGGCAGAGCCCTCCAGAGTGGACAGACTATGATGACTTTGAAATTCAGTGGACACCCACAGACCCACTGGTGGTTTTTAACCCTTACAACATTGGCAAGTCTGGTGGACGAATTATTACTGGCCTTCGACCGGGGCGTCTCTATAAGTTCAATGTGAGAAGTGTCAGTGGTAATGTGAAGAAGACCCTAAGTGTGCCTATTATGGGCACTGTGAGAACAAGTAAGACATTTCTGTAAACTCATTTGTGTCTGTAATATAAAATAATTTAAATCCAAAAGTTACTTTGTTTCCTGTTATCTGGAGGACATTGCATCTGGAGGCACAGTCCAATTGTATTGCAATGCAAAATACATAATTACCCCATTTTTCTATCATTGTACCTGTTGTTGTGTGGTTCTGTGCAGAACGTTGAATATTGAGATTGCTCACAGATTTGGATTGTGTAAAAGGACAGATTACAGTGGTTAGTGATTATTTACTGATGTTGTGCAAAGTGTGAGCTTTTAAGGTGCTTTGTGCTAAGAGAAATGAACTATTAACTATTGATTTTTATTTTTTTGTAGAACCTGATCAGATAAAACAGCTTCACTGCCGACCTCAGAATTCTACCGCCATCACCTGTTCATGGACACCCCCAGATTCTGATTTTGATGGGTATAGCATTGAGTATAAAAAGAATGGCACCGTGGAGTTCTCCAGAAGGCTTGAAAAACACACACCAATGCTCACAATCATGCAGCTTGAACCTCACAAGAGATATGTTGTATCTATAAAAGTGCATTCTGCAGATATGATAAGCCAGGTGGTAGAAGACAGTACCATAACCATGATTGATTGTAAGTACTGGTGAGGGAGTATTGGGGAATGGGAAATGCTTAATACTGTTGTGACTTACTATCACAAACAGAATACTCAGATTTCATTCCAAAAGGAAAATGCATATAGCCAGGTAAATGGCATTAGCAATGGATCTACTGATTGCATTTACTTTGTTGTCAAAAAGTTTGTTGCAATACTTGTGAACAGTGTACTGTACCTGGCATGGCAGAGGGATAAGATCAGCAGACCTCCTTCTGGCAGTATTAACATGGCAGTATTCTTGCACTATACCCTGTTAGATACACAGTGAATTATTCTGCTCAAGTTGATGATCCACTAAAGGGGTTTTCATTACATACTGCAGAGTTAAAGTGACTTTTTTGAAGCAGGATGCTCTGTTCATTTAAGCTGCCTTCATTGCCATTAATGTTCCCACAGATCTCATATACTGTGCATGAATAGCGTTATTTTATGTAGAGTACCCTTTATTTGCATTTGTTGTAATTTATAAAGACAATAGAACTTATTGAAACACAGTATTATCACACTTTAGTCTGTACTTGGTCCATCATTAGGACATCAGCACACTCCGTACTGTACCACTTAACGTCCATATAGCTCCTGAACAAACCATTGCAATAGCACAGTACTGTATATAAAGGAGAATAAGTGGCTCTTCTTTGCATACTGTACTATAAATGTTCCTTTCCAGTAGACTGATCTAGTACATTTTGGTTTTTAATACATGTTTGTACACAGATGTACGGTATATTGTTTACATCAGTTGCCATGCAACTGTTTTTCCAGAGCCATTTACTAACGTCCTGCTGATGGCCTAAGAATGGACCAAAATCTATTCACTGTTTTGTGATGCCCCAAAGGTGAAAAGAAATATACTATAATGCGACAAGTGTTCTCTTAATTAGGACTTTGCCCCTTAAAACTGTAAATAATGTATGGCATGTAATATATTTGTGCAATAAATGTTGTATTTTCTGCAAATTTTAGAGACCACAATCGATGTTGTTTAACGTGTTTACGTTTTTAAATCGCTTTTGTTAAAATAAAATAAAATGTTGTGCTTTTTTCCTAGCTCCTCCACCACCACCCATTCATATCAGAGTGAATAAAAAAGATACATTAATTAGCAAGTCGTCAATCCACTTCAGTTTTAATTGCAGCTGGTTCAGTGACACCAATGGAGCTGTCAAATACTTCACTGTGATTGTGTCAGAAGCAGATGGTAAGCCTATATTAATTCCCAATTGTTTTTCTTGTTTTTAGAAAATATTTCCTATGCAGCCTACATTTACTATATCTCAGTGTATGGACACCAACTAAAGACCAAAGCACACTTAATAAAGACACATTAGTGATAGGAGGTTACTGAAGCTTTAAGTAACACTAGGAATTCTTCCAGATTTATAACAGGGTAACTAGAGAAGTAGAATAAAACAAGGCGACACTTTTATGTTGGAAGAAGAAAAATTGAAAGGTAACATAAGAAAGATTCATTTTTACAGAAAGGGTGATAGATCCATGAAATACTCTTCTAGCAGTTGTGGTGGAGACTCATATAGTGATAGAATTAAGCATGGAGGAGATAACTACAGTATATGGCTCTCGTTAGAATTAAACATAAAATATTAAGAAATGGCACGCTAGTAAGGGATGTATGTTTTTTTCTGCCATCAAATTCCCTATTTGCATGTATTACTTAATTATGCTTTATACCCATGTGAAAAATGGGCATCATTTAGAGTTGGACGTGCAGTATGTCCAGGTTTGCCGTGTAGATGTACAATTTCCAAACAGGCATGTCTTTGGTGGGTACCAGATGCCTGGTGTAAGGATATGTGATGATGATGAGAATGACGACGACGACACCTTTAGCACTATATAGCTGCTTCTGATTAGCTATTTGTATATATATATATATATATATATATATATATATATATTGGACAAATTGTCTGGCACTCCCCCGTAGGCTATTTGAGCAAAGCTCCTGCTCCGGTGCCCTCCCAACCAGACTAGACAGTCTGTGTATCTCAAGTGAGACTTTACCGATTTACCAGAGTCTCCAGAGTGCCGCCTCTTCTTTTTGATGCTATATATATATATATATATACACACCCCTCCAGTTGATAGTATTTCATTCATTAGCATTATATCTATATTACATTGCGGCCATCTGTTTTTATTTTTTATTTACGGACTACCGCAGGCAACACATCTCTAATTGGATTTCTAAAGCGATAAAAGACAGGTGAGGGGTGATGGAATAGTTTGCATTTTACATGTAACATACAACTTTAGAATTTATCAATAACACTAGCAAGAGACTATTCTTTCTTGTGTATACAAGAACATTGTCTACAATTAGGATAATGTGATTTTCACATTTATTGCTAATACTGTCAAGTACATCTCTGCAGTGTGTTTCTGCTCCAGCATACTCAGTTGTGAACCTGGTATATGTATAATACAGAAATACTACTTTGCTGTGACTTAGAGTATCTAGCAACATTAGGTAAGGCCACAATTTTTGCTACAGAATTCTTATACATACATTCAGGGTGCAAAACAGAACAATCTCTAAATCAGGCCTTATGCCTCCAAGTGTGAAAAATACATGATATCTATGATCCCTCAGTAAGGTGGTCTAGTGGTTATAAGGTTGCATGATCAGTTGAGACAGGCCATAGAAGCAGTGCATGAGTATAATCTGACTTTTGTAGTGCTGACTGAATAGCAAAATGCATTTATTTTTACGTATGTCCAGGCGCACCAGCTAACCATATAATTAATATATACAGCCAGTAGTCCCGAATGGCTCAATATGGAACCTTGTGTTTAGGCACAGATTTGTAGAGGCCCAATAGGCCCAGGACTAGTATCAGAAACATCTTGTTCTGTCCTTCTACCACATTGTTTACTGTGTAAAACTGTCAGTATAAACATCTCATTGTTATTTTTAAATTACTGATAGAATGCACTGGTACATTTTATACATATGGTAGGTTAGGGAATTAGATAATAAAAGAGGGGGGTGTGCTTAGAGTGGCACAAAGTTGGCTTAGAGTGGCACAAAGGCTAAATTTGGGCCACCTTCATATGATATTTATGTATGGTCATAGCCTTTGTGTGAATTGCCTGTTACCCTCCAGTTAACCCCTTCAGTCACAAATGGACATGCAAGTGAGATGAGTGTGACTCAGAAATGCTTATAGGTGTTTATGATCAGCTGTGGAGCATACGTAGGGTGAAAACACATAATATCCATGCACGGTGATAAAGTACCAGCCAACCAGCTCCTGTCATTTTTCAAACCCAGCCTGTAACATGGCAGATAGGAGCTGATTGGCTGGTGCTTTATTACTGCGAAACGTATAACTTTTTAAGGCTTAGTACATCTCCCCCAATATACTGAGTATACAGTAAGAAGGTTTTCTAGCTTCAGTTTAATAATAAACCCATGTTAATACATAACTATTGGAATTTACTTTTAGGGGCCCAATCAATAAATTAAAAACACAACTAAGAGTTAAAAACACTAGTGCAATTAGTATTTGTTTGATACAAGAACCAGTGCAGTAGTGAATTCGAAAAGGTCATATAGAAATGGAAGTTTGTACAGTATCAAGCACTAGCTGTTCATCCGATAAGGTAATTTGCCTGTATTAATGATAACACATCATTTAACAAATGACTTAACACTAGCAAGTGTTACATAGTGAGATGCCAAGCCAAATAGGAGGATCATTTATAGACCTGACATGTTTACGTTAGACAGTGATAAAGAAATTCTACACATTAGAGTTACTGTATGATGAATGTTCAATCAGTAAAGATTGGGATGATGGGGCAGAAGAGTGGACGGTTATTTGGGACAGTATGAGTTAAAGTATATTTGAGAGAGGATTATAGGGGGTAATATTGAGTTGATCGCAGCACCAAGTTTGCTAGCAATTGGGCAAAACCATGTACACTGCAGGGGGGGGCAGATATAACATGTGCAGAGAGAGTTAGATTTGGGTGGCAGGGGTGTATCTAGGGGTCCGAGCACCCCTGGCAAAGTAAGGGACTGGCGCCCCCCCCTTCCCCCCCATATCTGATATAGGGAAGGTGCGTGTAACTATGTGTGTACATATATATATATATATATATATATATATACACACACACAAACGTAGAGGTGGCACTCAGATAAATAATGCAACAACAGGCAGTTGTAATTTCGACGTTTCAAAGTAAAAGTTACCAAGCTGCCTCTACGTTTGTACATTGGACCCGCAGTGGTTTCTAGGAGGGCACCAGCCGGTTAAGTGATTATTGGGAGTGCTGATTATATATATATATATATATATATATATATATATATATATATATATTCAGGTCGGCTCCCAGAGCCGGATTAAGTGCCTGGGGCACTTCAGACAGGGGTGCCCCTAATGAAGAGGCAGACATTTAGCATATAGGTATCCTACAGAAAGGAAGAGGTGTCTGTTGGCGGACTTTTTAATTAGTGTAAATCTGTATTAATAGTTACTGATAGGGATCTTTCCCGCAGGGTGCAGATTTACACTAATTTAAAAGCAGGTTATATATAGAAACTAGTCACTCAGGGTAAACTCACAGTAGTATTGCCAGGTGCCTTCCAAATTGCAGGTATATGTATAGAATAAACAGAAGAGCCGACGGACCTCACATGAAGGAACAAGACCACAATAAGCCGTTCAACAATTTCAATTGAAAGGTTAATTACTTACAGCACTTTCTATACGTTCCCTTATCCAGTCTTCATCGTCCCTCCTCCAGGTGTGGCTATACTCACTCAGTGCATTATGCCCTCACTTTCTCCCACCCCTTACTTCCCTGCAGCCTGCGCGCCGTTCCAGTCAGTCAGTGCTACTAAAGAGGCTATTGGACAGCCGCCGGCAGGAAGTCGAGCACTGCTATGCGGACGGCAGCTGTCAATGACGGCTGTCAGCGCAGTGACTGCTGGTGCAGGGTGCAATGCTGCTGGTGGCGGGGGCCCTATCAGCTGGGATTACTTGACCCCAGTGCCTCCCTTAATCCAGCTCTGCCGGCACCGCTCCGCATTACAATAAAGAAACACTGCATAAAGTACAGCTCCCACTAGCCCTTACTTCTGTGAACTCCTGCAGCAAGGGCTGCTGGGAGCTGTAGTTTATGCAGCATTTTCTTTATTGTAATGCGATGCGGCGCCGGACCCCGGCGCCTTACAGTGGCTCCATTTGTTGCCTGCCGTGGCTGATGCTGGGGCAGGAGAGGAAATGCCAGGGGAAGGGGGAACAAAGCCGCGCAGTGTATCTACCTCCTCGCCGCGGGTGGCACCGTCGGGTGGCGCCCCCTCCTTGGCTGGCGCCCCTGGCGAGTGCCATCCTGGCCAATAGGTAGATACGCCTCTGTTGGGTGGGTTATATTGTTTCTGTGCAGGGTAAATACTGGCTGCTTTATTTTAACACTGCAATTTAGATTTCAGTTTGAACACACCACACCCAAATCTAACTCTCTCTGCACATGTTATATCTGCCTCCCCTGCAGTGCACATGGTTTTGCCCAATTGCTAAAAAATTTCCTGCTGCGATCAACTTGGAATTACCCCCATAGAACAGTGTTGTACTGGGATCTGAGCCGTCATTAACTTTATGGTTACAGTGACTTTACATGTAGGATGTTTGCTGGAATTAAATGTTTTTAGTTTATTTGTTTTACAATTGTTCTATTTATCTTAGGCAATGAAAATCTGAAGCCAGACCCAATTCACCCCCTGCCATCATACACTGATTACAAAATGAACAGCTCAATTAAAATTTATCAGACTAGCTACTTTGCAAGCAAATGTGCTGAAACTCCTGACTACAGCATTCCCACATTTAAGATTAAACTGGGTGCTGAAATGGAAACTTTGGGAGGAAAGTGTGAACTAAATCAACAGACATTTTGTGATGGCCCCTTGAAACCCAGGACATCTTACAGGTTAGTCATAGAGCAATTAGGAGGTAGCAGCTGACCGGATGAACCAAGGACTGCATGACTCAGCTTATTGGTCACATGATCAAATGTAAGAAACATCCTTGAGGCATTTCAAAGAGTAAAACGCAAGATGGCTATGACACATAACAGGTACACTCTTGGCACGCATATTTGTAAGGTAGTTCTATTGTATTTCAATACTTTTAGTAATTTTAGGAAGTAAGTTTTTGAATTGTGCACCTTTCATATTAATCATTGTCAAGGGGAAAATCTCCAGGAACAATTCTTGAACATATACTGTAGCGCTATCTCTGCTAATCAAGGGCAATTTGAAACAATGATGAACAGAACAGTTCACTCCCTTCATGTAAAACATATAGTTGTTCCATAGTACAACTTTTTTTTTAAGGAAACACAAATATTTATGTGCTTTTGCTGCACTGTTGCAAGAAGTAAGACTAAAATGTGTTATTTTGTGGTGTACTGTATTCAGCATCTGTCATAGTTGTCAGTTGACAGATGTGGTAGTATAAGAGGTTGGTAAAGCTACTTTAGAAATATACCTTCTTTCTGATATCCTCTCTCAATGTACTAACATATGTCACTGGTTTTGTAAAGTAGGCGCTAATATGTATTTACTCAAATATTATGGGGCAGATTAAATTACACAGATTCAATTAATTTTTCTGCCCATTGCAGTAGGCTGAATCTCAGACACAACTGCCGCAAGAGACACAGGCCCTATGAGGAGGGTTCCCGCCCCCCTCATCAGACCACACCCTCATTAGGGTTGCTTCCATAAATTTTCCGGGCTAGTTTTCCATCGCAATCCACCCCTATTCTGCTTACACCTCCAAAGGCTGCAAACCGAATCACCCTTCTGGAGTTTGTGCGGAAGCCACCTGAACAGATCCCGGTATGCTTGCACATATAGTTAAATCTGTCCCTTAAACTTTAACTGCTTAATACTTCAAAGCAGCAATCCCATGAAATAATTATGGTGGCAGGCTATAAGAAGCATCTTCTTATTTAAAATTACTTCTTGGTTTTGTTTTTTCAAACTGCTAATAGTGATTGATAATGATTCCAATTTATTATGGTGCAATTGGGATATCATAGCAACTACAGTCTCATGATACATTTTGTAGTTTGAAAAATCCCTATTAGTTCTATTTTTCACTGTAGCATCCTCCCCCACTTCTTCCCAGCTGTCTTAACATGACATTCTGAAAGTCACGAGCCTGTGCTTATGTAGCAGACTGAGGGGTACATTTACTAAGCAGTGATAAGAGCGGAGAAGTGAGCCAGTGGAGAAATTTCCCCATCAACCAATCAGCAGCTCTGTATAATTTTATAGTATGCAAATTATAGATGTTACTTCAGTGCTGATTGGTTGCCATGGACACTTCTCCACTGGCTCACTTCTCTGCTGTTATCACTGCTTAGTAAATGTACCCCTGACTGTTTTCAGGCAATGCGTTTTTTGTATGCTCTGTGTACTGTGACATTCCTAAACATTTCTACACAACCCTTTGCCATCACATGACATATTGAGCTCTACCAACCTTTGGCAGACATTATTGTTTGCCCTCCTGAAAGGTACTGAAAAGGAAACATCGATCTGTAGGAAGATAGCTAAGATTAGATGTACACTTAAAATAGAGATGTGCGGGTTCAGATTTACTTGGATCTTAACGACAAATTAACGCAAGTTCGGATTTATTCACATTTTTCTTATTGTCTATGCACTG
This sequence comes from Pseudophryne corroboree, assembly GCF_028390025.1. Taxonomy (NCBI): domain Eukaryota; kingdom Metazoa; phylum Chordata; class Amphibia; order Anura; family Myobatrachidae; genus Pseudophryne; species Pseudophryne corroboree. The sequence continues at coordinate 517,194,918 of NC_086449.1, forward strand.
GGCCGGCTCTACCATTAGGCAGCTTTGGGCGGCTGCCTAGGGGCGCCGGCCTCTGAAGGGCGTCACTGAATTCATCTATCAAAGAACTGAAGTTTGTCTTTGTATGTGGCCTCCTCCTTTTACACTGCGCTGTCTGCTGCTGTGGGTCTAATCAGGTGCAGCCGCCAGTATCCGGCTGTACCAAATAGTGCCTCAGCGCTTCCTGTAACATCAAGTCATGTTAAGGAACATAGGAGGCGAACAGAGCCGGCCATAGGCATAGGCAAACTAGGCAATTGCCTAGGGCTTTTGATATGCCATGGGGCATCAGCAGCTTCTGCTGATTTAAATGATATGCGGCATGCCTATATTCTATATGTAGCATTTCATATGCAGATACAGCCACAGTCTCACACAGTATATAGGCATGCTGCATATCAGTTTAATCAGCAGAAGCTGCTTGTGCATCCTAGCCACATAGCAATGCAAATAAGATGCATTTTCATTAAAAAAAAGGTGCCCGACGTTAGCATTGATGCAAGATTTGTGAGGACACATCTGTATCCAAGCAGAGGCAGAGGTCACAGTGGAAGTATGAGTGCTGTGTGCATGTGAGTGGGTTGGTTGTGCAGTAGTGTTCGGAATATGTGTAAGGAGCATTATGTGTGTCATGTAAAAATGCATTAATAATGTGCAACATATGTGTAAAGGGCCACTATGTGTGTCATTATGTGTATAAGGGCATTAATAATGTGCGGCATAAGTGTAACAGGGTACTACTGTATGTGTGTCATTATGTGTATAGGGGCACTAATAATGTGCAGCAAATGTGTAGGGGGCACTATGTGTGTCATTATGTGTATAAGGGCATTAATAATGTGCGGCATATGTGTAAGGGACATTATGTGTAAAAGGGCATTAATAAAAGTTTTCATAATGTGTAAGGTGCATTATGTTTATAAGGACATTAATGTGTCTCATATGTGTAAGCGCCATTACTGTGTGGAATTGTGTATAAATGCATTACTAATGTGTGGCATTATGTGTATAAGGTGCTCTACTATGTGGCGTTGCATATAGAAAGGGCACTACTGTTTCGTCTAATGTGAATAAAGAGCAATAAGGTGTGGTGTAATGTGAATAAGGAGCAATTCAGTGTGATGTAATGTGAATAAGGGGCTCTACTGTGAGGAGTAACATTTCTAAGGTAAAGTGATACTACTGTGGGATGTAATATGAATTATGGACACTATCGTAAGATAAAATGTGTATAAAGTTGCAGTACTGTGTGGCGTAATTGGAATTGGGGTTACTATTGTGTGGCCATGCCCCTTCCCAGCAAGAAGATGCCCCTTTTTGGGCTGTGCGTCAAATGTGCGAACTGTTCCTATTTAAAATATAGGGGGTACAAGGACTGCTATGGGTGAGGGGTGATGGTGCTGGGAAAGAGGTGCAAGGTCTGAGGCGGTACCAGCGGTGGTGCTAGAGAGCACCAGCCAAAATCTTGCCTAGGGCATCATATTGGTTAGGCCCGGCTCTGGAGGCGAATGTAACTATGACTCATGAGGGACGCCACCACGGCCACTCCTCTTAGCCCTAACACCTCCTCCATGCCCATGGATTCTGCCTTTCCAGCAGGAAGCAGTACCTGACATGTCTGCACCCTCAGAATCACTGTAATGCTGCTGCCGCCTGTAAAAAGAACCATGCATACTACAAGGGAAAACAAGGAAACAACTTTTAGGTATGTAACCCATGAGGGTTTCTGCAGTACCACATACAGTACAGATCTTACAGCCCGATGGGTGGTTTGCACTTGTAAGCAGCATAATAGGGAAAACACAGGCACTGGGGCACAACACAGTACATATGGAGGAAGGGGTGGTCAGTAATGAACTTACAGTTGAGAGGGTGGAACACAGTTAGGAGCATACAAATATATGAAAACCTTCCTACTGTCATGATTTTTGCAGGACAGTTCTGTTTTTTTTGGGCTGTCCCGCTGTCCTACCTGTAGCCTGTAGGCCTCAGTTCACTGCTCTGCATATATGCAGATGCAGTACAGGGGTGGTGGTGGTGGGGGGGGGGGGGGGGTTGGCTAGGCTTAAGCGTTGCCTAGGGTGCAAAGAGACTTTGCACTGGTCCTGTCTATGCAAAACACCTGACAGCTGGATAGCCAATAAGATGCTGTTTTGAGATTGGAGTAAATCTGAACCTGCACATCTCTCACTTAAAAGATACATAACTATTTAAGGAAAAAACGACTTTTAATGAGGCATATTTGTATTTAAAATGTATCTAAAAACAAGTAGGAAACATGTATTAACATCCTGTTTAAATATTTTAAAATATATATAGCTCTAGCAGATACTAGTTTATACTTGCTGCAGTATATAGTTTATGTATTTTGTATTCACTGAGATAACATTAAGTAAAAATTTGCATTGTTTTTGTCCTTCGCACTGGTCTGCTGTACAGTACTTCAGTGTTCAAGATAATACAGTATGTATCACAATCCATTTCGCAAATGATTCACTGAGAGTTGTTTATCTCAGTTACAACTTTGTTGCAACCATGTTTGGTTTGAACTGAGGAGTAATGACATTGCAGTTAACATTTTGTTTTAGGGGGACGTTTACTAAGCAGTGATAAAAGTGGAAAAGTGAGCCAGTGGAGAAGTTGCCCATGGCAACCAATCAGCATTGACGTAACATTTATAATTTGCATACTATAAAAGTATACAGAGCAGCTGATTGGTGGCCATGGGCAACTTCTCCACTGGCTCACTTCTCCACTTTTATCACTGCTTAGTAAATGTCCCCCTTAGTCTGTAAAGCTTTTTATGCAGAATTCTACATAGGAAATCTAATTTTTGCCTTCAAGTCATCCATGTATTTACATTTGAATCAATCCTTTAAAAATCACAGTTCAACTGCTATAAAAAAAACATGCTAATCCACAGATTCATACATTCTGTGTTATTTTCTGGCAAATATAATACTTGGTACTGTAGTTTGTTTTCAAATTTCCATTTTTAAAGAAGCCTCTGTGTCTTAGCATTAAGCTGTATAAAAAGTATTTTTATTTTGACTTCAGCACATTGCATGTAACATCTCACATACACTTAATTTGTTTTTTTTTAACGTTTTCTAGGATTAGTATAAGAGCTTTTACACAGCTGTTTTATGAAGATCTAAAAGAATCATCAGAGCCACTGTTTGCTGATACTTTCTTCTCTTTGCCAATCACAACAGAAGCAGGTGAGAATAGGTGGTGTGAGCACTGACCTTTCAATGTGCTTAAAGGTTTACTATTACATTACTACTCGTATACAAAGCTGTGTCCTCACTATTTATGTAATTATATCATTAGCATTTTTTGCAATCACAACATTATATTATTCAGGTTATACATAATCTTAGTGTTAATAGAGCGAAAGGCTACCCAGAGCGAAAGGATACCTCTATACATTACAACTTCATGCAGGTTTTTCTCAACCATTCAGTAGTATCCACTGGCATGGCTAAATGGCTGACATGGTTTCCTTCCCCTACTGTATATTGGCAATTTTAGTTCAAGCACTGTCATCCTCTCAACACCACCTAACAGCCAGCATGTATAATTAATTATTTTTATTAACACATACTTATCTCCCCAGGGGGGGTTAAAATGATCTTCTCTTCTAGCCATAGGTGCCCCAAGGTAAGGGTCAGACCAAGCCTGAGGGGGGCCCGGTGCACATAAGACAGGAGGGCCCATCCCTCCTCTGGGTCTCCTCCTCTTGTCAGCACTGCCGCCGGGTCCGGATCCAGGGGGCAATCTTTGCAATTACCCCCCGTAACACTTTGTAGCTGTCTACTACTACTGGCCGCTGTAATATATTGCAGTGCAGTGGAATATCATGCAGGAAGAGAGAGAGACTGCTGCTGTCACTGCTGAGCAGCATCAATATCCTCTCACCCTGTATGATGGTTTGCTGCCACTGTGCTCCTACTTATTGCAGCAGCTAGTGGTAGTGGACAGCTATGACACATCAGTGTGCACTCCCTGTACTTGGTAAAACCAGGGCCAGATGAACAATGGGCAGCTGGAGCTACAGCTCTATGCCTCCATATAAAAATAGGCCCAACGTCATGGCAGCATGATGATGACCAGCTGTCTACAGTAGCTGTGCAGTCGGCCATAAACCGAAAGTAGAAAAATTGTGTTTCTAGTTTTCTCACAAAATAATGGAATTTTTGTATTTGTATGTATTTAGAGAGGCAGTGGGGCTGACAGTGTAGGGGTGTACACACTCATGTGGCTCTGGTCACACCCACACAGCACTAGTCACCCCAGTACATACACACACACACACACACACACACACACACACACACACACACACACACACACACACACACACACATTCTCTCTGAACCAGGGCCGGCTCTGTTTTCTCTATAACATACAGCCATTTCTGTATGGTGTGCAAAGGATGACCCACTGGCCTGGAGAGTGTTTCTGCTTGGTGTTTCCCATATAGACATAGATATAAATATGGCCCTAATTCAAAAACAATATGCATAAAAATTGGCAATCACAAAAAAGTATTTTCTACTCATCTCAATAAATATATACGCATTTTTATGGGAACTAGCTACTACAGTATCTCATATTTATCATATTTACCTTTGGTAATTTGTGTATGATTTTGCAGAACCTCTAGTTGGAGTAATAGAAGGTGTGAGCGCTGGTTTATTCCTCATTGTTGTTCTTATTGGAGTCACTGCGTTACTGATTTGCCGCCAAAAATGCAGGAGAGTGTAAGTATGCTGACATGATATAATGCAAACCTTTGTAGAATTCCTACATACTTTAGATATAATGCTTTGTTTCATGTACTTTTTAGTGTAGATATCTGATACACATTATATTCTCAAACAAGGCATCATATAATTGATAACTTGTCATGCCAGATAACTACAGTATCTTTAAGACAATATCCAGAAGACTATTGTTTTTGCTTGCTCTGCATATATAATATAATAGCAATTTAGACTAAGGGAGACATGTACTAAGCAGTGATAAAAGTGGAGAAGTGAGCCAGTGGAGAAGCTGCCCATGGCAACCAATCAGCTGCTCTGTATACTGTTATAGTATGCAAATTATAAATGTTACGTCAATGCTGATTGGCTGCCATCAACAACTTCTCCGCAGGCTCATTTCTCCACTTTTATCACTGCTTAGTACATCTCCACCTAAGTTCTGCTGTAATGTATTTGAGAAATGTTAAAGCCTCTAGAAATACATACACCTCAGAAATACATACCGTAAACCTCAGAATACATACACCACAGAAATATATACCATACAACTCAGAATGCATACAGTAAACCTCGGAATACATACACCTCAGAAATACATAATGTACACCTCAGAATGCATACTGTTAACCTCAGAATACATACACCTCAGAAATACATACTGTACACCTCAGAATGCATACCATACACCTCAGAATACATACACCTCAGAAATACATACTGTACACCTCAGAATGCATACCGTACACCTCAGAATACATACACCTCAGAAATACATACTGTACACCTCAGAATACATACACCTCACACTTAATGCAACAACTGTCTTTGAGAAACAACAAATGACAGGAATTATTCATGAACAATGTGCAGCTCACAATATTGAAACTGCTTATTCCTTAGTTAGAACAAGCCCCAATGACAAAAAAATTCAAAGGTGAAGACAGTGACTCCTAATAAGTAACATAACTAGCAAAGACAGACTTAGCAATCTATGAGTTGGGTACGAAATCCCAGCAGTCGGGATCCCGACAATGAGAAGATCGACAGCAAGATCCCAACCCCCACCCCCACAGCCCAACCCTAACCCTTGCATCAACCCGGTACTTACCTCTGTGATGTGTCGGGATTTTGTCTGTTGAGATCCCACTGTCGGTGTTCTGCTGTTGGGATCTTGCTTTCAGTCTTCTGACTGTCGGGATCCTGACCGTCTGTATTTTGACCACATCCCATTAATGGGGGTAATTCCAAGTTGACCGCAGCAGGATTTTTGATAGCAATTGGGCAAAACCATGTGCACTGCAGGGAGGCAGATATAACATTTGCAGAGAGAGTTAGATTTGGGTGGGTTATATTGTTTCTGTGCAGCGTAAATACTGGCTGCTTTATTTTTACACTGCAAATTAGATTGCAGATTGAACACACCACACCCAACTCTAACTCTCTCTGCACATGTTATATCTGCCTCCCCTGCAGTGCACATAGTTTTGCCCAATTGCTAACAAAAATCCTGCTGCGATCAACTTGGAATTACCCCCAATACACACACACACACACACACACACACACACACACACACACACACACACACACACACACACACACACACATCTGTATATCGAAAAAAGAACTGTTCTGAAATAAAAATATACAGTAGCTCATGATTTCTGCACAAATGTATTACTCTAACAACACGTCTTTACCATACATACCATAAAAGGTTAGACAATAAATATGGAGCATATAAGGTATATGTAAAATATCATGGAAAAATTATTGGACCAATTAAAAGGCACAAACAAACTGGCAAATGATCCATAAGTAGCTAAAAGGCTGTCATTAGGATTTTGCATCCCATATGCCATAGCAAATCTGCCAGCCAAGGAGTTCTGCTATCCTTGGAAATCTGGGAGATATTTCAGACAACGCAACTAAACTAATCATATTCAGTCAATGTGAAATAGGATAAAACTCATATATGATCTGTTTTATTTACTGGTATTAAGGAATTAGCCTCTCAGAGCCAGATGGCAGTTATATTTCATTTGCTTACAGATCATTCAACAGTGTTATTTCCTATTTTTGTTTGTTACACAAGAGAAGGGATCAGTACTAAATCCCGCTGGACGGGATCCCGGCGGTCGAAATACCGACGCCGGAATCCCGACCACACAATCCCAACAGGGGTGGCGAGCGGAACGCAGCCCCTTGCGGGCTCGCACACAGCAAGATCTGCGTCCATCTACTCACATGCTGGGGGCCGCCCAGCACAGGGCAAGGTCACCCAGCATGTGTGTTGCGCCGCCAACTTAATTGCAAATGCATCGATTAGAGGATGACCTCTGCCTGCGCAGCCTGGCTGCGCTGGCAGACGGCCCAACGCCATCTTTTTTCTCAAAGCCCCGAAAACAGTCAGGACTAGCCTGCGTTGTTCAGACCACGCCCACTAAATGCCACGTCAATCCCTCCGACGGCCGCCACTGTCAATCACTGTGTGATCGCATCATTCTTCCGGAGGCAATCACATGGTGCAGGTTCGTGCACACACACTATAGCTGGTGTGTGTGCACATACCCTATGGACGCGGCCGCTGCATGTGAACGCAGTGGCTGCGTCCATCTCTGAATAACCCCCTTAAACTCCTAATAAGAGTCATATGTATCATTCCTTGGAGAGAGATAAAGTGGAGAGTCATAAACACCAACCAGCCAGCTTCTTTCTGTCACTTTTCAGATGCAGACTGTAACATGCCAGGAGCTTATTTACTACTTTATCTCTCTCCAAACTTTAATTACTCTACCCCTGAGTTACCTCAATTATGTGTTGTTTTTTATTGCGACATTTTTTTACATTGGAAGAATGAACAAGTATATAAACTATGTTTCCAAATGCTGAGAGCCAGTGATTATACCAGTGGTTCTCAAACTGTGTGTTGTGGCAACACTTGCAGGGGTGCCCTGGGTAGGTGATCCAGGACCAATTAAAATTATTTATGGACAATGTAATAGGCAACACCAGTGCTGGTGACTGTCAATCATAAAATATGTGGACAAACAGAACCACAATTGAACCTAAGGATGGCATATAAACACAATTTATTACTTTTGGCCAAGGTGTGCCGTGAAAAAAATTCCGATCATTTAGGGTGCCGTGAGTAAAAAAGGTTGGGAACCAGTGGTTTATACAGTAGCTGGATCATGTGGCTTTGATGAAAAAGCCTGTGCGGTTTGAAAAGAAGGCATAGACATGTAAGACATGAAAGATGAATTGTAGATAATGTGAAGAGATTTTCCTGTCACTGTTGTACCACAGATTCTATGCTCCATGTCATAATTATGCACAGTACAATGAACCATTTATATTCCAGCTATGATCAGGATCAAATGAATGCGCATCTGAATGCACGGAGAGAAAGGCCCTCGTCTGTTCAACTAAACGTAGGAAATAAAGGGTAAGAAGAGCAATACTTACATTTCTCTTTCCACAATAGCAATTTTAAAAAGATACTGATTTGCTTTTTTATTTCATTATAGGAACAGACGAACATCCAGGTACGGCACAATTACAATATATACAGTAGTACACTTACTTTTCTTTTTTTGTAGAGAAGTCCAGTTATATCTTACTTTGTTTCCTTTCTTACATTGTAGTCCAATCAAAGCAAACCAATTTGATGTCCATTTTAGCAAGCTTCAAGCTGACTCCAACTACTTGTTGTCTCAGGAATATGAGGTGAGCCTCAGGAAACACTTCCTAAATGTACATTTATAGGATGGTTAATTCATTTCTGTAATTCAAACATGACAGTTTTGTAAACAGTGAACACATTTGTGAGAGAACTGTGTGACGTTTAGATGCAAGAAGTGTCAATATCTGAATATGAAGTATTCCCAGACAGGAGGGATCTATGTAGTAAACCTTGGAGAGAGATAAAGTGGAGAGGGATAAAGTAACAGCCAACAAGCTCCTTACTGCCATTTTTCAAACAGCCTGTAACATGGCAGTTAGGAGCTGGTTAGTTGGTACTTTATCTCTCTCCAAGTCTTAGTACATAGACAGCTTAGTTTACTGCTGGACTAATTCCACACATGTCACACATCCATCCCACTGCACTATTCTGCAGTAACTTGTAGCCTACACAGCATCCACAATAAGATCATCTACCACCAATTGTATTGTATACAGTTGTGCTCATAAGTTTACATACCCTAGCAGAATTTGTGATTTTCTGGTCTTTTGTCAGAGAATATGAATGATAACTCACAAACCTTTCTTTCACAATGGTTAGTGATTGGGTGAAGCCATTTATTGTCAAAAAACTGTGTTTACTCTTTTTAAATCATACTGACAACAGAAACTACCCAAATGACCCTGATCAAAAGTTTACATACCCTGGAGATTTTGGCCTGATAACATGCACACAAGTTGACACAAACGGGTCTGAATGGCTACTAAAGGTAACCATCCTCACCTGTGATCTGTTTGCTTGTAATCAGTGTGTGTTTATAAAAGGTCAGTGAGTTTCTGGACTCCTGAAAGACCCTTGCATCTTTCATCCAGTGCTGCACCGACGTGTCTGGATTCTGAGTCATGGGAAAAGCAAAAGAATTGTCAAAGGATGTGCGGGAAAAGGTAATTGAACTGTATAAAACAGGAAAGGGATATAAAAAGATATCCAAGCAATTGAGAATGCCAATCAGCAGTGTTCAAACTCTAATTAAGAAGTGGAAAATGAGGGATTTTGTGGAAACCAAATCACTGTCAGGGAGACCAACAAAAATTTCAGCCACAACTGCCAGGAAATTTTTTCGGGATGTAAAGAAAAATCCACAAATAACTTCAGCTGAAATACAGGACTCTCTGAAAAAAAGTGGTGTGGTTGTTTCAAGATGCACAATAAGGAGGCATTTGAAGGAAAATGGGCTGCATGGTCAAGTCACCAGAAGAAAGCCATTACTATGCAAATGCCACAAAGCATCCCGCTTACAATACTCCAAACAGCACAGAGACAAGCCTCAAAACTTCTGGAACAAAGTCATTTGGAGTGATGAGACCAAAATTGAACTTTTTGGCCACAACCATAAACGTTACATTTGGAGAGGCCTATGATGAAAGGTACACCATTCCTACTGTGAAACACGGAGGTGGATCGCTGACGTTTTGGGGATGTGTGAGCTACAAAGGCACTGGAAACTTGGTCAAAATTGATGGCAAGATGAATGCAGCATGTTATCAGAAAATACTGGAGGAAAATTTGCACTCATCAGCCCGGAAGCTGCGCATGGGACGTACTTGGACGTTCCAACATGACAATTATCCAAAACACAAGGCCAAGTTGACCTGTCATTGGCTACAGCAGAATAAAGTGAAGGTTCTGGAGTGGCCATCTCAGTCTCCTGACCTCAATATCACTGAGCCACTCTGGGGAGATCTCAAATGTGCAGTTCATGCAAGACAGCCCAAGAATTTACAGGAACTGGAGGCTTTTTGCCAAGAATAATGGGCAGCTTTACCATCTGAGAAAATAAAGAGCCTCATCCACAACTACCACAAAAGACTTCAAGCTGTCATTGATGTTAAAGGGGGCAATACACGGTATTAAGAACTGGGGTATGTAAACTTTTGATCAGGGACACAGTTGTTTGGTAATAAATGGCTTCAACCAACCACTAACCATGAGTGAAAGAAAAGTTTATGAGTTATCATTCATATTCTCTGACAAATGGCCAGAAAATCACAAATTCTGCTAGGGTATGTAAACTTATGAGCACAACTGTATATATAGTATACTGTATATAAAGCATGTTCAGTTGCAATGTGCAACAATTTTGCCAATTCAGGGGATCATTTTTAAAAACAGGTACTACCGTTATCGTGAGTGACAGCTGGCAGCTGAGCAGTTTCTCTGCTCCTTTTTTCAGAGTTCATATTTATGGAGAAATATGTCAAATAACAATTTCAGGGTCCTGCCATTACAATCAACTGATGATTCTTACTCTTAAAATAATGCTAAATCAAGTCCTTTTCAACAGACTGCTATTTAACAATACCTACAAAGTTTTTCATCAATGTTTTTTTTTTTTAGGACCTCAAAGATGTTGGTCGAAATCAATCTTTTGACACAGCACTTTTACCAGAGAACAGAGGAAAAAATCGATACAACAATATACTGCCTTGTAAGTATTTTTGGTGATGTCAGTGACACACTACAGTACTAGGAATTAAGACGACACATACTCAAAAATAATAATACACACACACAAACACACTGACAGTAAATGTTATATCTTAACATTTTAGCTTTTTCTGCATATTAATGTAAATTAGAATATCAGTTTTCTTTTTGTTATTATGATAATTATTAATTTAAGTGGCGACTTGCATAATATAACCAGACATAGGGGACAATTCAGTTCTCAGCGATGTGCAGTGGCGATGTTTGGCTGTGCACTCCCCTGAGAATTAGGATACCCTAACATTGCATCTCTTTGGGGTAAGCTATGCTATATTGGTAGATGCAAAGTTCCGGCATTTCCGAATGCTTCTCTGGCAATTCATGGCAGTTATTCCTAATAGATTTGTCCGCATAATATAGTTTGTTTCATGGAAATGGTTATGCTATAATAAAGATGCATTATCATATGCTCTGGTTTTGGAAAAAAGGAACGTCTTTAACAGATATGTACATTAATGCAACATATATGTATTTTAATTCATTCTACAAAATACCCCAGCAGTGGCTAATATTGATATTAGTTCTTCTGTTTATTTCTTAGATGATTTCACCAGAGTGAAACTTTCCAATGTTGACGATGATCCATGTTCGGACTACATTAATGCCAGTTATACACCAGTAGGTTAAACTTTCAGTCATGCAGAATGTTAAAGTATTAGTAAGCCTGGCAGCATTGTTGCTCTGGAGCATGAAACAGATCAATGATCTTTTTTAAAAAGCTACATATTTCCTCTTCACCACAGTTACTTATAGAATAAATGATATGATTTAATCAGACTCAAAATTAGAATATTGGGGATTGCAGATTAGACCTTAATGTAACGCTTTTACCCATTATCAGGAGCTTCACATAATCACTTTTGAGCTAAATAGTAAAAACAAATTATTTTTGTACTCTGTTCAAAACTGGTGTTGACGTTGTCAATGTCAAAAAGGCACAGTGTGGTGTGGGGGGAGTAAGAGCATCCATTCATAGACAAATGACTCACTGGAGCTAAACTCCACCATGATACATCCTTTTAAAGAGAATGTATAGAATATGGATACAGATAGTATCCAAATAACAGAAAGAAATTATTCAGGTTATACAGTATATTAATATACAATTTACGAATATTTAAAACTGATTTACTAATTTGGATTAAAGTGGGCCTGAATGGGTCAGAACTGCATTCTGTCAGTTGTATTTGAAGACGGAAAGTACTCCGCCCCTGCCAGCACACCTTGCCCGGCCACTGGACTGGACTCGGTACAGTCAGTCCTCGCTGACTGAAAGACTGTTGTGCTTCTCACATTAATACATGAGGTGGGCGGGTGCTAGACAGTGATTTCTTACATGCCTCCCCAAGTCCTCCTCCAGTAACAATAGCGGCAGGAACGAGATGACGCAATGCCATCTTTGCATATCCAACTACCCTGAGGCGCAAAGAGAAGTCGCCGTGTCCCTGAGGTAGGTGCTAAATAGTAGGATAAAGGGCCTCTGATGTCATGGGGAGGAGCAAGGTCGGTTGGGCTGAACTTTCACTATCAACATCTTAGTAATCTAGTGGCATGTGAAGTGAGCTACCGAGCAAGAAGCGTGGCGAGCGAAACAAGCTCACAAGGGTACTTTTTGGGTCCTATATCCTGACCTTGCTTCTCCCCCTCTTGATGTGGGTCATGTGGTGGTTGTGGTGTGAGAGGTCCTTTTGCCTTGTACAATTTAGCCTCAATCGTGTCCCTGAGAGGAAAATACACCTTATGTGGAGGCACGTGTTGGAAGATACACTATATGTGGGGGTCACATGGTGGAAGATACACTATGCGGGGGAGCACATGAGGGACTCACTGTGTGAGGGGAGAAAGCTGTGTCTCCTGTAATCCAATGGAAGTCAGGGGCGGACTTATAGAAAATGATAGACAAACAGAGTGATGTCTCCCTGCAGCAGGTCAGTGATACACACAGTGGCGGATGCTGATTCTTGGGTAAGGAAAGCCAGCACATGTATTACATATAACATCACATGTATGTTTATATGTTCTGATCGGCTCGCCCCTGCAATGTGTGGTTGGAGCTGCAGCTCAGGGCAGCAGCCGCCACTGGAAAGCTGCATGAGGGATAAGATGTGTCAGGAGGAGAGCTGTGTGAGGGATAACATGCATCAGGGGGAGAGCTGTGTGAGGGATAAGATGCATCAGGGGGAGAGCTGTGTGAAGGATAACATGCATCAGGGGGAGAGCTGTGTGAGGGATAACATGCATCAGGGGGAGAGCTGTGTGAGGGATAACATGCATCAGGGGGAGAGCTGTGTGAGGGATAACATGCATCAGGGGGAGAGCTGTGTGAGGGATAACATGCATCAGGAGGAGAGCTGTGTGAGGGATAACATGCATCAGGGGGAGAGCTGTGTGAGGGCTAAGATGCATCAGGGGGAGAGCTGTGTGAGGGATAACATGCATCAAGGGGAGAGCTGTGTGAGGGCTAAGATGCATCAAGGGGAGAGCTGTGTGAGGGATAACATGCATCAAGGGGAGAGCTGTGTGAGGGATAACATGCATCAAGGGGAGAGCTGTGTGAAGGATAAGCTATGTGAGGGGGAGAGCTGCGTGAGTTATACGTTGTGTGGGAGATAAACTGATACGTTTTCTTGGGTCTCTCTGCTGGCCAGCTACTTTTTATTAGAGCATGCGCTTCAATCCCGGGATTGTGGACTAGAAAATGGGGTGGGATTGCCTTCCCTAGTGCAGCCCCTAAAGTTTTAATAGTGCCTAAAGGTGCTTGGCATAATTTTTGCCCAAAAATATATGGGCCAACCCACCGTTAATCTAAGTTTAACATGGTTGATCCAAAGCAAACATTTTTCTTTTATTCTTGTAATTAGGATTAGTAAACCAAAAGGACAACTAGGCACCTTAGTAACCTACAAAAAATATATATAACATATAGATAAAAAGAATAGAGAGCGGTCCACAAGCGCTGTCAGGATAAGTCCACGTAGATGGCTCGCCTGATTTTCTCCTGGATTTCCTTATGATCTTAATTACATCAGGAAAGAAGCAGGAAAGCTTGATCAGGTACCAGAGAGTAATTGATTGTTTATACTCCTTTCTGGGAACCCTGAAACCCACCTTAAATCAATGAGATGCGTTCCTCAAAAGGTGTCTTTAATTTTGACTTTTTCAATACATCAAACGGATAAAATTCTCAATAATAATAATAATAATAATAATAAATCCAGAAATGAAAACCTGTACATATATTTAATCCTAACCAACATAATTTTTTTTTTCATTAGTATGTACGGTGAATTCTGAAACCTTATGTGACAGTGACACCATTGTTTTCACTAGATAAATAGGTGGTTACCACATAACAAATAAGCAAAGATAAACATACAGTACTTTCCTTGTTCCTTAAAGTACAGAGCTTCCTGTGCCTCCACATGGTGCTGTGGAGCTACATCCCTATTTGATATTTGTAGGATAAAATGGGCATGCCATAATGTGGATTCATTATAGAATAACATTAACTATTACACAGTGCCTATTTACAGTACATCCAGTCTATCATAATATCCTGTCTGTTTTTAGGCATTGATAAAAACCTGCATGTTCTTATGGAACGCTGTCTTAAACATATGACACACATTATTAATGTCCTTATAAACATAATGACACACATAATGTCGCTTTCACATATGCTGCACATTATTAATGCGTTTCTACACGTGACACACATAATGCCCCTTACACATATGCCAAACACTATTGCACAACCAAGCCACCCGCACACAGCACTCACATGGCCACTAACACTGCGACCTCTGCCTCTTCTTGGATACAGATCTGTCCTTATACATCTTGCCTCAATACGCCATGCAGCAGGAGATGCCTGGCGTGAGTCAACTGGCAGCTCTGCTAACGTTGGGCGCCTTTTTTGATGAAAATGCGTCTTGTTTGTATTACTATGTGGCTAGAATGCACAAGCAGCTTCTGCTGATTAAAATGATATGTGGCATGTCTATATTCTGTGTGCGACTGTGACTGTATCTGCATATGAAAGGCTAAGTTACAGTGATTTCCAGGAATACACTGCAACGTAGCATTTCTTATGCAGATGCAGCAGATATCATTTTAATCAGCAGATTGGGTGTACGTATCTCAGCTGCATCTCTACTTGCAGCTGCATGGGTGTAACATGTAAATTACGTGTTCTTAGCCTACATGCTTAAAGTTGAATGTATGCAGGGATCCATCTAATTTCAGACTAATCACTTCCTAATGCAGGAGATTTCAGCTCTGAGTGGTGATCCTAATTTCTGGGACAATCCTATCTGGCTCTTTATCCCCACCCCCAGCGCACTTCATAAAGGTTGTAACCAAAGATAAGCCTATTGTCTGACAGTGCCAACCTCACTGATTAGCTCTGCTGTGCCTGTAAGGGTGAAATATGAGCATGGGAGATGGAGTATATCAGTGTGGTGGAGCAGTGGCATCACAAGGAGGGTGTGGGCTGCCGAGGAGGTGACACCAAAGTGTCGGCTCTTCTGCAGTGACAGAAGCCGGATGCTTCAGTGTCACATTCTCCTGCAACACTTGGCTCCTGTCATAGAGGAGGAGCCCACAGGATAGGCAGACTGTCTCTAGGGACAGCCCAGCGTCTGGAGATGCTGGGCACGCCCCCAAGAGTGATGCTATCTGGCTCCCCTGTGAGGTCACGCACCCTTTATGTGTAGTCACGCACCCTTTTCAGGAGGATCTAGAGTGTGCAGCAGGTGTCACCAGAGAAATACTACTCACTAATAACAGCACTTACTAAGACATGATGATAGAATGTAGTCACACAAGTATGATGACAAAATAAAATAATACATTTGAAACTAAGAAAACATGTTATTAGATAGAAAGTATGCTAATAGATTTACACATTTTTAATGTATTACATTTTTTGTGGCCAACTTTACATTTTATATGGAACAAACGAGCCAAAAAGAGAGAACATTATGACTATTACTGTTCTCAAAAATGTTTACAAATGAGTAGAGAAACCATTTGTTATAAATTCATTAAAATGACAGACTGTATATGTTAATTTTATTTCCACAGATATACAGTAGGTCAAAACAATAGAGTGGATCATACACTATGCAGATCACCTTATACACGTCACAGAATTCTGTTTCACATATTTCAGCGCTTACTAATAACAGATTTTATTTTTACCCTGACTGTTGTAGGGCAATAACTTCCGCAGAGAATATATTGCTACACAAGGGCCTCTTCCTGGTACTAAAGATGATTTCTGGAAAATGGTTTGGGAGCAGAATGTCCACAACATTGTGATGGTGACTCAGTGTGTAGAGAAAGGACGGGTAAGATGTTTCATCGGATTTAGCACTGAACATAGAGATGCCTGTTTGTGTTCATTCAAGGTGTCTTGCATTTTAATGTCTGCATTTTAAGTTGCACATATCTTAAGCTACAGACAAACGGGTTCAGTATGTGTGACCAGCGGACCCTAACACCCTAATTCTCCCCCTTTATTTCCTAAATGTAACACCCCCCCCCCAGTGGCGCCCAACCCTAACCTCCCCTCCTCACACGATAACCCTAATCTCCCACCCCCACAGTCTAACCCTAACGCCCCCGAATGGTGCTTAAACTAAACCCCCCCCCCCCCGGTCCTGGTCCTAACCCGCCAGCTATACTTACAGTTAGGATGCTGTCTGTTGGGATTACGATGTCAATCTACTGACCTTGTCGAGATTACGGCGTCAGCATTCTGATAGGTGTCGGTATTCTGACTGCTGGGATCTTGACACCCGGTATCTTAACCGCATCCCCACGCAAACATATATAGCATTTACTGTAGGTACAAACAAAGCAAAGATTCATGATCATCATCATCATCATCTACAAAATTTGAACCCACTAATATGTGCAAAATGTTTATGTAATAGATAACACAAGGAGAGTGTTTAATGTGTGCCTACAGTATATGCCATTATTATATTGTATGGTTGTACAATTTAGAAGGTACAGTAAAATTGTATCAATAGGGTATAAAGTGGGTGATTTGCTTAATGGACAAGGAAAACAAGCCAGAGCGCTATAACTATTTTATCGTTAGGTAAAAATCTCTCACTAATAAAGCTTCTTGCACATATAGGACATAATAAAGGTCTGTGTGGAAATTAATTAAGAATAATAATAAAATATACATTAAAGATACATGGTTGAATAATTATATTTAAATGAATGGACAGGATATATTACAGGCTTCAAAGACAGTGATAAGGACTTACTGAAATAGGGCAAAGTACTATTCAAAGCAGCTAATTAGACATTTGCTTTCATCAATCCCACTTTCTTGCAATAAAATAAATAAAGTCTGTCAAATTAGGAATACAAAACGGTATCGAAAATTGATTTCATTTACATCTAATAACTATAAATATGAAATCCGAATGGATGCTATTTTAAAGTGAATGACTTACATTTTTTACTTGCAAATATTATTTATGTATTGTATATTTTCTCAGTTGAACTACTAATAACAGCATTCTAGAACATAACTGGTGACATGGAGAAAGCGGAGAGTAGGGAACCGATGAGCACACATAACCTGCCACTAAATTGGAGTTTGAAATTTGAATTAAAGTCTTCAAAACACAGGAGTGTAGAAGCATAATTCTCTAATGGAGAGGAGAGGCTAGGGATCTATTTATTAAGTGCTGGCATGCGGAATTAAAGACTAGTCAAAGAAGAGAATTAACACCATAAATAGTAGTATTGTCAGCATGATAAGGAAAATAAATAAAGTTTAGCAGAGGAAAATTACTTTTACTAAGTAGATGTTGTCACATAATTCAACACAGATAAACAAGATTATATGATTAAAATAATAAAAAGAAAAATTCCTATGAGACTGCTAATGCATCTATTGCTCCACATTATTTTAGGAAACATCTAGTTGCGAAGTTCTCAGAAGCTTATAATCTGGACTTTAATGAGAAAATCTCCACATAAAAAACTGAATGGAATCACAAAATAATAAATTACTTTTAATGATGTAAACATGTTTCGGTCTAAAATAACTTTTGATGTTTCTTCGAGTAAAGCATGGAAGGAAATAATAAATGAAATGCTTAAAGGTCACGTTAACCTTTACAAAATCATTCACAGTATATTCAGCAAGCAAATATAGTATTTGAACTTTTCAATGTTAGAATGTTTTTTGCACTTTTTTCTTAAGGTTGAAGCAACTGTCATTTACTGCTCCTGACATATTACTGATTGATGGGCTATCTAAAACTTGACAGAATTGTTTTGATCACGTAATTAAGAGTCATACTGTTATAATGTAATGGGTTCCTGCAGACATGGCATCTATATTCTATAAAGGGTATCAAAGCATGGAACATCAGCACATACAAAGCATGCTAATATGGAGGAAGGTATAGTATATGCTAGACACATTGATTGCCATTTTCTATATTCTCTATCTGGCCCTGCTACAAAAACATTATTCCATTCCCCCCCAGTGAAGTCAGGCCTGCCACCAACCATTAGAACGTGGCCATAATACGCCAAATTGGAAGTGTATTACTAAGACTGATTGATGGCCTTGAGATTTGATATGGGTCAGAGACACAGGAATATTAATTCAGAATAAACCTCTGGCAAATTAAATTTACAGATAAAACTTTTACATCACGTATTCTTTAACACATCAAAGAACTAAAAACAGTAGTTTGTCGTTATAGGATTGTTTTAAATGATATTTTCCTTCCTTTTATATATGGTAGATACAGTGACAGTACTTCTATTTAGTCTCTAAGCTATTTAGTCTCTAAGCTAATAGAATGTCTACAGTATCCATCTATCCATTGCTTCTCTTTCCTTTACAGGAATGTGCCTGGCACTAGAGTACGGTTGCTTGAGAGGAAATAGCAAAAAATCTAATTATGGACCTAATTCAGTAAGGATTGCATATGCTGCTAATTAGCAGAATTTGTAATCCTTTTGCTAGCTTGCTGGGGGCCGCCCATCGCAGGGCAAGGCCACCCAGCATGCTGACCGGCGCCTCCCCCCCCTTGATGAAGCAGAAATTGTGATCGCATCGCAATTTCTGCTTCATCGTAGAAATTCGTGATGCCTCTGCAGGAGGCCCGCTGCCATGTTCCCCATCGCGGCGACTGCGTGTGACATCACGCAGCCGCAGCAATCACGCACCCGCCATGCCCCGTTCGTGTCACACCGCCCCCCATTCACACCACACCACCCATACAATGCTCTTTCTCCCCCTGGAAACAAAGCGTTGCCCCCCCCCCCCCCCCCCCCCCGCTGCAGAAAATGCAGACGCATGCGCAGGTTGGATGCTGCACATGCAAAATTTAAAGTTGGAAGAGATAAACTACTAACCAATCAGCTTATAACCAGTGACGGTTTTTACCTATGGGCTGCAGGACTGCAGCTACCCTAGGTAAAATCTGCCACTGTTAGTGAAGCCAGATGCAGTCTGTGAGACTTTACTGTGACTGGCAGTGACTTCCTATAGAAAGTCCTACCTGCCAGTCACAGACACACAGGGCAGTCCCACTGGGAGGTGTTTCCTCCCTCCAGGACTGCCAGACCGGGCTGCGATAGGCAGAGAGCTGGATTCCTGTAGGAAGCCACTCCCTGCCTCGTCCCTGCCACTCCCTATGGGTTGCAACCGATACAGTCCATAGAGGCTGTGGTTTAGCGCATGTGCGGTACCGTCGCCGCTACTGCGCATTTGCTGGGTCCTGGTGTCTGTGAACTACATAGTGCAGGTTTCGGGACCCGGGCGTCGTTGGCGTGGAGAAGGAGGGGGAGACCCGGGGCATCGCCAGCGGCAGCCCTCCTTCTACAGAAAGGTAGGAGCTGCCACAGCTTATAACTGTAATTTTTTAAACACATCCTGTAACATGGCAGTTAGAAGCTGGTTGGCTGGTACTTTATCTCTCTCCACTTTATCACTCTCCATGACTTATTACATCTATCGCATATGTTAGCAATTAACGTCACATTATAGCTATACAATTAAGTGGTGAAATTACCATTTTATACCCTATTCTAAAATGACTATCGAAATAATCTTTATAGATTCAAGTTTCAGCTAGGGGAATATTAAGATTATAGGACTGCAAGATTTCAGATGTAAAATGCTTAATATAATCACTGACCATATATTTGATAACAATCAGTTGTGTATTCTTAATTATATTTTCTCCATATACCTGTAGGTAAAATGTGATCATTACTGGCCTTTCGATCAAGACTCGTTGTATTATGGCGACCTCATAGTTCAGATGCTGTCAGAGTCCGTGCTTCCTGAATGGACGATAAGAGAATTCAAAATCTGCAGTGTAAGGTTTTTTGCCTCATAAAGAGATTAAACAGTGTGAAAGTTTCCACTGCTGCTCAGTCTCATCTACAGTATCATGCACTTGAAATCGATGCCAGAACACACAACATGCAATTCATATTTTGTAAAACTCTTCAGTAATTCATCACTCTGATTTGTGCCCTTTAATGTAACAAAGGTAGACCTCATATTTATTAAAAGGTCAACCATTTATTTTGTGAAATTTGGAAACCTTTCTAGAAATTGCAAACATAGATTGATTGATTGATTGATTGATTGATGTGATCATCACAGCTATCACAGGCACTGAGTCTTGCCAACATCATTGCTGTTAAAGTAAAATTGTAGCTGACATACAATTTCATTCTACTGTATATATAAAAAAGCAATTTGCAATAATCACAAATAAAAGGAAGATTTGTAAATAAATGAAGGCACAGTATATATATATATATATATATATATATATATATATATATGACACTGGGGTCCCAAATCAATAGTATACTGACACTAGGATCCCAAAGGAATGGCACACTGACATTGGGATCATAGAGCAAAGGCACACTGACACTGGGATCCCAAATCAATGGTGCACTGACACTGGGATCTCAGTACAATGGCACACTGACACTGGGATCCCAAATCAATGGTGCACTGACACTGGGATCTCAGTACAATGGCACACTGATACTGGGATCTCAGTACAATGGCACACTGACACTGGGATCCCAAATCAATGGTGCACTGACACTGGGATCCCAAATCAATGGTGCACTGACACTGGGATCTCAGTACAATGGTGCACTGATACTGGGATCTCAGTACAATGGCACACTGACACTGGGATCCCAAATCAATGGTGCACTGACACTGGGATCTCAGTGCAATGGCACACCGACACTGGGATCTCAGTTCAATGGCACACCGACACTGGGATCTCAGTACAATGGCACATCGACACTGGGATCTCAGTACAATGGTGCACTGACACTGGGATCTCAGTACAATGGTGCACTGACACTGGGATCTCAGTACAATGGTGCACCGACTCTGGGATCTCAGTATAATGGCACAGCAAAACTGGGATCCCAGAGCAATGGCACACTGACGCTGTGATCCTGGAGCAATGGTACACTGACACTGAGATCCCAGAACAATGGCACACTGACAGTGGATCCCAGAGCAATGCCATACTGACACTGAGATCCCAGAGCAATGGTATATTGTTGCTGGGATCCGAGAGCAATGGTGCACTGACACTGGGATCCCAGAGCAATGGCACACTGACACTAGGATCCCAGATCAATGGAACACTGACACTGGTATAACAGAGTTAGGGCACACTGACACTGGGATCCCAGAGCAATGATACACTGAAGCTGGATCCCAGCACACTAACACTTTGGGTTCCCATAGGAATGGCAACCTGACATTCCTGGTTCCAACAATGGTATACTAACAATCGGGGGCCCAGAACAATTGCACATTGACAGCTGGATTCCAAATATAACAGTATATTAAACACTACTGTTGTTGTTGCTCATAGCAGATTCTACTTAACATATATTTAGCTGCTTCTAGAAGATAATAGATAGAATGTGATTGGTTGCTATGGGCAACATCACAAGTTCTAAAAAAAACTCCCACCTTCTTAAATTTACCCCTAGTTTCCCTGAACATGGAATTCTGACACTATGGAAACCCAGAACAATGGCAAACTGATACTTGGGAACCCAGAACAATAATGCGATAATATTTGCGGTCCTAGAATAATTGTACACTGACACTTGGGGTCCCAGTTTAAAAGATAAAACACCAATGATCTAAGTTATACATTTCTTTCATTATAACTAATAAAAGTGAAAGCACCAAAGATTCATGGTCTCCATGCTGCTTATCATAAAGCATGGGTCCAGACCCCAGAGATTGCTAAGTGTACACTGTTCCAAATAAATACAAGATTAAGCTACATCAAGACTAATTGATAGAGCTAAGATTGGGTTCAGAGTTTATTTTACTGAGATTCCTGAGTACATTAAATGCACTGTAGTAATGCAAAACAAAAAGCTACTTATTGTCTTTAATCACATAAATTATTGACCAGAAATCATTTATAATATATTATATACTGTATTTCATAGTGATTTAACACTATCTAGCAGTTTACTGATCTATAATAATAATAATCCTATTGTCCTGCTACTGGCAAGGCTGTCAAATAAAAATGTCTATTTATATGTAAAAAGTGTGATTATATATATGTAGACCAATAATACCAATAAATCAAATTGTATATGTAGATTATTAACAGTAAAGAAATGTATTTTTTTCTCCAGGAAGATCAGCTAGATGCTGCCCGTCTGGTCCGCCATTTCCACTATACGGTGTGGCCTGATCATGGAGTTCCAGAAACCACTCAATCTTTGATTCAGTTTGTACGAACTGTCAGGGATTATATAAACAGAACTCCAGGAACTGGTCCTACTGTGGTTCATTGCAGGTACTGCTAAAACAGTTTTTATCTGCTAATACTTTACCCCATTTACTACTGTATGTAGAATTAAATAGAAAATAGAACAGTAATAGCATAGTAAAGTAAAGTAAATATACACTACTAAAGCAGGAAACTTGAATCATGTCTTCCATTCTTTATGGCCCTGAACTGTTAAAATTAAAATCTACATAAAAAACAATATAGTTTATCACTTAGTTTTCGTCCACTTACTCCTATTGCTGAAATATTAGTAATTTTACAGTACACAGGTTGAGTTTCCCAAATCTGAAAGGCTTGGGACCAGAGGTATTTTGAATGTTTTATTTTTTTCCATATTTTGGAATATATGCATACCATAATGAGATAGCTTGGGGATGGGACCCAAGTCTAAAGTCTAAACATACAATGCATTTATGTTCCATGTACACTTTATGCACATAGGACCTCATTCAGAGATGAACGCAGATTTTGCTTCCCGCAGCAAGATCTGCGTCCATCTACTCACATGCTGGGGGCCCCCAAGCACAGGGTTAGGCTGCCCAGCATGTGTGTGGTGCCACCTCACGATGCGTCTGTAATTTCATTGCAGACGCATCGATTTAAAGTTGACCCCTGCCTGCACAGCCTGGCTGCTCTGGCAGGTGGTCCAGCGCCATTTTTTTATTCTCAGAGCGGCTGCAAGTGACGTCATGCAGCTGCCCTGAAAATTCTTCTGCTATGCCCCTGTATTGCCCGCAACGCCAAAATGCCGCCCCACCGAATGCCCACCACTGTCAATCACCGTATGGACGCATCCTGGAAGGATGTGGCCTCCGCAAGGTGTAGGGTTGCGCACGTGCCATGTACTGCAGTCAGTGCATGTGCACACACCCTTTTGAATGCAGCCTCTTCATATAGCTGCGCGGCTGCGTCCGGCTCTAACTAGCCATAGCCTGAAGGACATTTTATATAATATTTTTAAACATTTTGTGCATGAAACAAAGTTTGTGTGCATGGAACCATCAGAAAACAAAGATGTCACTATCTCAGTCGTGCTCAGAAAACTTGGTATTCAGAATATTTGGAATATCAGATTTTCTGATATGGGTGACTCAACCTGTATACATCTTATTGTAGAGACAATGGTTGCTGTTTGCGTTATCGTAAAGTGGGGCAGTTAGTTTTTTTTAAATAAATTTAATGTTTTGCTGAACATACCATCTCTAACAATTGTATTTATGGAAATAAAATATACAATATAATAGTACATTTTTCAACACCAAATAGAGCTGATGGGGCAGTTGCAGTTAGGGACTGCAGACCCTACTCATTCAAAGTCAGTGGTGCAAATACCACTTGACAAAGATATGCACAGATTTGGAATTGGCAACTGTAGTGGGCCTGAAGGGCTGCATTCTGATCCTTAGTGACATTTTGAGGTTACACCTGTAATAATAACATATTGTTTGACAGAGGAGAGCAGAACACCAAACTAAGCATAATTAGTGTGTATCATGTAGCACATAATAGAGTAATATGAGGGCGAAGCACATTGGGGCAGATGTATCAATCTGGAGAAGGGATAAAAAAGTGATAAGTGGAAGGTAAGAATAACACACCAGCCAATCATTACGGATTTGAAAAATGACAGTTAGGAGCTGACTGGCTGGTGCATTATCACCTTGCACTTATCACTGCTTTATCACTTCTCCAGGCTTAATACTTCTGCCCCATTGTTTGCTCCATGCAAAGTACTACATCTGTGAAGTACAATCCTGATCATTGGATTTGAAAATCCCTTTTCTTTGATGTGTTTTCAGTGCTGGTGTTGGTAGAACGGGGACATTTATTGCTCTGGACAGGATCCTTCAACAAGTGGACATAAAAGACTCAGTGGATATTTATGGAGCTGTGTATGATCTACGACTTCACCGTGTTCACATGGTGCAGACTGAGGTAAGATAGTCTCATACAGGGGCGGATTGGGATCGAAAACGGTAAGATAGTCTCATACAGGGGCGGATTGGGATCGAAAACCAGCCCGGGAAATTTATGGAAGAAGCTCTAATAGTAGAGGGGGGTCTGTTGAGAGGGTGGAGTCTGTCAAGTGGGCTGGATTACTGCTCAGAAGACCTGAGCACACGTGACCACTCGCACGGACGGAAAGTGCGCGCCTCAGGTGCGCAGCAAAATTTTAGGGGCGTGGCTTTGTGGGGAAGGGGCGTGGCCACATAATTGTGCCAATTCACATTACACCACATAGTAGTGCCGCTTATACACATTGCACCAGGTAGAACCTCCTATACACACTGCACCAGGTAAAGCATGTTATACATGTTGCGCCAGATAGAGCATGTTCTACACCTTGTGCCAGGTAGAGCACGGTATAGACTTTGCGCCAGGCAAAGCACATTATACACATTGCACCAGGTAAAGCACATTGTACACACTGCACCAGGTAAAGCACATTATACACATTGCACCAGGTAAAGCACTTTATACACATTGCACCAGGTAGAGCCAGGGAGACAGGGTGGGGACATTACACAGGTAACGCAGTGATGGCCAACCCTAGTGAGTGAGGGGCACGTACCCAGGTGAGGTGTGAAAGGGGGGAGACAAGGTGGGGGAATTACACAGGTAATGCAGCGATGGCTATCTCTAGCGGGCAATGAGACGTATGTACCCAGGTGTGCTGTGAGAGGGGGGAGACAGGGCGGGGGGATTTACACAGGTAATGCAGCGATGGCCATCCCTAGCAGGCAGTGAGGGGCATGTCCCCAGATGAGGTGATCACTGTTACCCCCGTCATCCTCCCTTGTCACTGGGCATTAGCATCATCATAGTATTACTCTCCCTCCCCCCACATCAGCGCCTCCTGCCCCTACAGGGGGATCTGTACACACCTCAAACACACACTTGACAGCATAAGGATGGGGCAGGCGCATGTTGCTGGCTCCCTATGAGTGTCGCAATGTGTGAGCAGCAGATAATGATGTATACAGTGACGGGGGAGGGGGCGGGAGGCAGTTGTGGGCAGGGACTGTGCTGCGGCCAATTCGAGAGAGAGTACGAGCTGTGGCCTATGGATATTGGGTGGCCTATGGAGATTGGGTGAAGCTGAGCTACAGGATGCCGCGATAGGGGGTAGGGACTGGGAGAAGGGGAGGGATCCGCCGCTGCTTCCACGGTCGCTGGAGAGGGAGCTGTGCTACTGGGCTAACGCTGCTGCGATCGAAGCTAAGCTCCGATCGCGGTAGCCGGCCAGCATGGGGGGTGACAGCGGCCACTGAAGGGACGCCCGGACCAGCCAAACGGAATCTGGTGCGGCGTCCCGGCATCCCAATCCGCCGCTGGTCTCATATAAAAATGCAGTGCACTAACAAACATATAACAAGATTGTGAGAAAGGTATGACTGCATGTTTAAGCAAAGTGTTCATCATTACTCATAACACAGTTCTGGATAAAGCTCTCTGAATGAACATACCAGTATTGCTAGGAGCATATCTCAAATAAGTCAAATATGTGAATTAATTCAATACCAGTTTGCATCTTAGATTCCCTTTACAGGATTTTTCACTTTAATTATCAACTGTACAGTAAATGCCTACTTCCCAAATATAGGGGTCTATTTACTTAGGTTTGGACACAGATAAAGTGGATGGAGATAAAGTACCAGCCAAACAGTTTCTAACTGCCATGTTACAGGCTGAAAAATGACAGTTAGGAGCTGGTTGGCTGGTACTTTATCTCCTTCCACTTTATCTCCATCCAGGGCTTAGTAAACTCTTCATGACCCTAACATTATAGCACACAGTATCGGATGCCTGTGATTATCAGATGTCAGCAAGACCCGTGAGAGCCGCATCCGCCACATGAACTATATATGTGTACATATATATATATATAAATACATTTATATATGTACATATATATATATATATATACATATGTATATATATATATATATATATATATATATATATATATATATATATAATTCACACTGTAGAAGCAGCACCAGTCTTCCCCACCCCCAGCAGGCAGTAGTGATGGCTCCACACAGCACTACAATAAAGAAACTCTTCATAAACTACAGCTCCCGGCAGCCCTTACTGCCGGAGCTCACAGCCCAAGGGCTGCTGGTAGCTGTAGTTTATGCAGTTTCTTTATTGTAGTGCTGTGCGGAGCCGCCGGACACAAGGGCAAATAACACTGGCTGCCGCTACTGCCTGCTGTAGTTGTAGCCGGGCACCACTGCGGGTGAGCAACTGCACGGGGAAGGGAGGACTGGTTCTTCCTCTATACTGTTAGACTACCCACTGGCCATGGGTGGCACCACTGGGCAGCACCCCTCCTCACTTGGCCCCCCTGGTGAGTGCCATCCTGGCCAATGGGTAGATACGCCCCTGCATTTCTAACCCTAATATGGACTGTGTTTACTTGCTGACATGTACAAGTGCAGTAGCGCCTTCCAATGAGAGAACACATTGAAGGCCGAGATTTCCTATCATTTGTACATACTGTATTACATGTCAGACACAGCCCACAAAGAGAGACACTCAGATTATTACTACAGCTCAGAGGGACACTGGATCTATATGTGCTCTGGGGGGTTGGGTACAAGTTACTGGTGGTCGGGATGCCGGCGTTCAGTATACCAATGCCGGAATCCCGACAATTGAAATGTCCTCCCCTCTCTCTTACTACCAAACCTTAACCCTCCCTACCTGCAGCTTGACCCTAACTTCCCCTGACCCTTAACCTCTCTCATTGTTGCCTAAACCTTCCCTTTCCCGCAGCCTAAACCTTATCCACCCCCTTAGTGCATAAATATAATCTCCCCCAAAGTGGTGCTTAACCCTAACCCTCCCATCCCCGCAGCCTAACCCTAACCTGTCACCTCCTGCAGCCTAACAGCTGCATGTGTTGTTGCCCATCCACCACAGCCAGTAACAGCGCTGTCCCTGGCTGTGGCTACTGCTGGCTCCGAGCTGCATGTGAGATATTGCGAGATTAGCGAGATCTTGCACATGCATACATGTGCGAGATCTTGCACTTGAGCATGCCGGGCATGGAGACACAGCGCATAAGCAGTAAACCGATGTGCTGAGGGCTCAGGCGGGGATCGCAGGAGGAGGGGAGTTTCCTCTCCCCTGCTTCGGCAGAGAAGCTGTTCATACATCATGCCAATGTAGTTTCCTGCTTCGCCTCTGTAATGAGGCAAAGCAGGAAGTGTTATAGCGGTAGTTTTCAGGGAACGCTTGAAGGTTTGGAGACTAGAGGAGAGTCTTATTGTGAGTGGGAGGGCATTCTGCAGAGTGGGTGCAGCACCAAAGAATGTCCTGCAATTGTGAATGGGAATGAAAAAGGAGTGTGGATGAGAGACATAGATCTTGTGAAGAGCGAAGCGGACAGATGTATGTTGGTGTAGTTTGGTTAATGGCTTGTGTGTGTGGGGAGTAAAAGTAATTCATATTGAATACAGTAGAATACAGGTAACCAATGGAGAGACTGACAGAGTAAGAAGACTATTGCAATAATCAATGCAAGAGATAATGAGAGCATGGATTAGAGTTTTTGCACTGTCTTGTTTAAGGTATGGTTGTATTTTGGGTATTTTTTTAGATGCATGTAGCAAGATTTAGAGACAGATTAAATGTGGGGAACAAAGGACAGTTCATAGTCGAGGATGACAACTAGGCAGTGAACTTGTGGGGTAGGGTTGATTATCGAGTTCTCACAGTGATAGATATATCAGGTTGGTAACTACTGTTGGTCTGTGGAAGTATAATTAATTCTGTTTTGGAAATATTAAGTTTGAGGTGGCGGGATGACATCCAAGAAGAAACCGCAGAAAGGCAATACAGATGGTGATAAATCTGGGGAGGATAGGTAGATATAAGTATAATCTGAAATCCAAAAGAGATGATTAGTTGCCAGGAGATGTGGTATAGATTGAGAAAAGCAGAGGACCTAAGACTGAGCCTTGCAATTCTCCAAATGATAGTGGCAGTCAAGAGGAGGTGGATTCAGAGAAGCAGACACTGAAAGAGTGATTAGATAGGTAAAATGAGAACCAAGAAAGGGCTGTGTCCTGAAGATCTAGGGATTGTAGTGTTTGTATCAGAAGAGAGTAGTAAACAGTGTTGCTTGGAGGGGCATGGAATCTTAGAGGTGGGACGGTAATTTGAGTGAGAGTTAGGAACAGAATTTAGTTGGTTTTTTCCCAGACTGGGATTAATCACTGCATGCTTGAACAGTGAACAGTGAAGGAAAGATACCATTAGAGAGAGAGAGATTACAGATTAAAAAGTCACTTGAGGTTAGAGGTTTGAGCAGAGATGAAAGTTTGTTAATATGTTTGTTCGTTAGTGTCCTGGGCATTATGATAGGAGTGGTAGATAGTCTTATACATGAGGAAGTCACTTGGTGCACGAGATTTACGCAACCCACATTGAACTTTACACAAGAGTTTTTGTAGGTGTCTTGTTAATTTAGAGTGCCACGGTTGACATCTAAGCCTACATGGAGTGTGATGCGTAGCTGGAGCCACTTCATTAAGGGCTGTGGCCGCAATTGCGTACGGCAAAAAATAGCAACACCAATAGCAAAAACAACCAAATCTGAATTAGGCCCAGTGTGATTAAACTCGCTGATATAACACACAAACACTACATTAAGATTTCATATTTATGGATGTTATTCACAATCTTCTTTGCACCTCTCTCACATAATATATTTTTGGTGTTCTTTGTCTCTGCAGTCACAATATATTTATTTGCATCAGTGTGTGCGAGATGTCTTAAGAGCAAGGAAACTGCGGAATGAACAAGATAATCCCTTGTTTCCAATTTATGAAAATGTGAACCCAGAGTATCACAGAGGTAAGGACTAACCGGCAAAGTAGGATACATTGGGATAAAGAAAAACCCTTAAAGTCTCAAATACAAACTAGATCTGCTTTATTTTTCAGAAAATGTGTATGCCAGACATTAGGTCTCCCAATATCTACAATCAAGACCAAGCTACATTTCCTAAAGCACTAAATAGCACCAGACATGATGTATGTCTTCCATAATTTATTTGTTTGGCTATTTTTGTGTAAGGTATATATAATTTAACTGTACATTGTGGTGTCATGATATATGTAAATATAAATATATATGTGTTTACAGATTGTTTTCTTAACTACAGCTTGAGAACCCTTTTTTCCAAGTTATAACTGAAGACTCTGAATGAAATATGACAACGTTGCAATAGATGGAGTTTTACATTGTGTCAATGTACCCAACACATTTGCATTAGTGCTTTCATATCTCAGTGACATATTATCCAATCGCATTGGTGCCAGAGGGTTCTACATCTTAGGTCAAACAGCATTTGGCTTATAACATTATTGTTATGAAGATAAAATTCATAGGAGGTATTTGTCAGTGAAATATGAGAAATCTTACCTCAGAAACAAGGGTGTGATTGGTCCTATGCTCTGCGATTGAAATGGAAAGATGTTTTACATATAAATACAAAATTGATGTCACTTTACAATTTACAATACTGCTTTTGTATTAATGCTTCTTGGCTTGCCATCCGAAGCATTACTCTCATTTTCTAGGTAGTTTACAATAAGTAGAATGGCTTTATGCACTTGTGGATTGCATATCAGTCTAAAGGTGGGAGTGTATCATCTGTAATGTGCAATAATTACCTACAAAACCCAACTGTATAGTTATAGGGCCATCTGATGCCTACCTGACATCTAACACTTTAGTTAAGCTCGCACTTTTATTCACTCTTAATTAGAGATGTGCGGGTCCAGATTTACTTGGTTCTTAACGCCAGAATTAGCGCAAGTTCGGATTTATCCGGATTTTTCTTATTGGGTATCCAAAACACGTGACATCTGAGAGCCAATAAGATGCCGCTTTGAGATCTGGGTAAATCCGAGTAAATTCAGGTAAATCCGAACCCACACATTTCTACTCTTAATGTAAGCATGTGAACACAGGCTTCTGTGTGTGGGTGCTGTATGGGGGGAAAATTCAATGTGTAAAGTCCTTATTAAATGATGCTTGCTTTGATTAAAATGGATCATACCATTGTAAAATAAGCTATTTAAAACTGTGGAACATGGGAGATTTGTTGTGTAATCTGGCACTTAATAAGCGGTGCCGATATGTGCTCTTACTCTATTTGTCAGATATTGAATTGACTGTTAGACCACTACAATATATTGTTGTCTTTCAACAGTACCAGGCAAATCAAAGACATATTGCATGATGTAGGATATGCACATACAGTATAATGTAAATTACTAGCATGTTCAGATAATATTGTGGCATTTAATATGTATAAAAAAACTAGCACTTTGACATTTCTTCATATGTCATTATTGTATTGTTACTGAAACTGAATGCTTTTATTAGCTGTGTATATTTTTATCATGACCTTTTTATAGAGCATTATATCTTTACTACAAATGAATGCGAAAGATATTTTTGTATCAAAGAATATACTGACAAAAATGTAATTAATTACATTGGGTTTATTTTTCTGACCTGATTTTCACTCATCCTGGCACACTAAGTTGCATACAGAGGTTGTATCTGAGTCACATTTCCATGCTTTTTCAGGCAAAGGTTTGTTAAATGTGATTCAGATCTAGTTACCATGGCAATTAGAATTTCTAAATGGTCCCTACATTATTCACTAGATAAATGAGCAATCTGATTCCATACATCACAGTAGGCACCCTACTAAAATTTTGCTGTATTGGTAATGGGCACATACAATTTTCTATGAAATATGAAAACATTCATTCATCTGTCAGCAATATGTCACATAAAAAAATAAATAAGTGACTCCATTGTATAGAATTCCTTACATTTTATATGTGCGGATTTACTTGAACTTGGGCTAAAATATTTGGGGAAAAATTGTATTTGCCATTTTCAGTAATGTTCCACTTTTTCTAATGCACTTACTGTTTTGGGGGGATGGGGGGGGGGTGTTAATTATAGGTATTTAATAATTCTTTGCTCACTGCAGTTTTAGAAATACATTGATGTAATGTATATCCCAATATATTGTCTGTACAGTTATTTGCCTAATCATACTGTAACAAGTGGGGCTAATAACAAGGTCGGAAAAACGCAACTGTACAGTAGTCTGGGCTACTAATATTCACAGACACAGAGCATCACCAAACATGTCTAGGACAAGATACTGTAGGTGAATTCATTCATGCTGTAGAAACTGAATCTCTGAAATTGGCCCAAATTTCCAAATCCAGATAATACATCTCTAATGACAGATAGGTTTATATTGAATGTGTTCACATCAAAATATCAATAAAATGTGAATGAATTAACAAATTAAAAATAGACAACACAAAACATCCACAAAATACCTATATAAATAATGGCACAAACATTGTAATGATATATAGAGGAAACGATTGTTAACTCTGTTTTTATATCAGAATATACTCTTA